>NW_004949095.1:11800533-11813116 GCF_000317375.1 Microtus ochrogaster
CTCTCTCTCTCTCTCTCTCTCTCTCTCTCTCTCTCTCTCTCTCTGTCTGTCTCTCTCTTTCTCTCTCTCTCTCTCTGTCTCTCTTTGCCTACATACACATACACAATTTGTTTTACTCAAAAAAAGAAAATGAGGGAACCTAAGGGAGGTCTGAATCTCACTGACCAACACTGTAAACATCAGACAGCTGTGGCCACATTAACTGAAATATAAATTAATTAAAGTTCAAACCAGTGTGGTGACTTATGCCTATAATCCCAGTTTAGGAGACTGAGGCAGAGGACTGCTGACGGTTCAAGAACAACCTAAAGACTGAGACTATCTCGAAAATAAAATACATAAATAAGTAAAAATCAATTTCTAAAACAATCAGTCACACCAACAGTATTCCATGTGCTCTGTTTCCATCTATAGTTAGGGGCTCGCACACCAGAATGGAAGCTCATAAACCATTTTCTTCATTGAACGCAATCCCACCCAACAGTGCGAGACTAGATGGCAGCTGAAGCACCAACCTGAGTCTCTCTGAAGCAGGCAATTGCAGGGCACACTACAGGGCAGGGCTCCATGCAACCTTCACATTTCTGGCTCATCTCCAGAGGGGCACAAAGGGATAGGGATAAAACAGCTGATAAAACAGCGTCCCTTTAAACTGAGGCTCTAAAGCCATTATCAAGCTTATTCAGCTTCACTATCCCTACTCCTTACCATGCAGGGATAGGCTTTGTTCAAGCCAGGAACAAACACTTCTGTTCGCTTATCTCCACGAGGACCCTGCCCAGATGGTGGGAAAGGAGAACCCAAGAGCCCCGCACTTCCCATTACAAAGATCTAGCTCTGTCCTCCATCTCGGCCAAGCTTTAACTTAGTTCTTTTTAAGGACTAATTGAGTCTATCCAGACCCGGTCCCACAGCCACATCTGTGATGCCTCACCTCGGTGAGACACCTCCTTCAGCAATCTGGCTTCCGACTGCACCACGTTCCTGTTGCTGAGGAAGATGAGCCGCCGAAAGTACCACCTATCTTCCCCTTGCACGTCCTCAATAACATAGTCACCACTCAGGGCACTGTGGTCTTGGTGCTGAACAGTCCGGACTCCAATGTCCCCACCCACAGACAGGAAGGGAACCTGTAGGAGCAGACAGATTGAGGCAAAAGCATCATCTCAGTTAAGAAGTATGTGACACTAGACACTGCACTTTTGGTTGAGCGTGAGAACTTGCCCCACACCAAGGACAACAACAGCTCCTTTCTAAACCAGTGCTCTCCTGGGCCTTTAGAAACCAGACCCACTTTAGAAACTCAATGAGGGGCTGGAGAGCTGGCTCAGCAGTTAAGAGCACTGGCTCCTCTTCCAGAGGACCCAGGTTCAATTCATAGAGCCCACACGACAGCTTACAACTGTCTACTACTCCAGTTCTAGAGTATCGGACACCCTCACACAGGCACACATGCGGGCCAAACACCAATGCACATAAGATAAAAATAAAGAGAAACTCTATAATGGTACTCTTATGAGACTGGATGCTCTTTTCTGGTGTGCTACACACACAGAGGGGGAAAAAAACACATACATAAAATACATACATAAATCTTTAAGAATGTGAAGAAAAACAACAACAACAAAAAAAAATCACATAGACACATAGGCCTCCAACCCACACACAGATGCTATAGTAGTATGGCTTTCTTTGCTCTTTGTGTGTGTGTGTGTGTTTCAAGAATTAAACCCAGGGCCTTTTGCACAACAGGCACAACACTGATCTACAACCTCAGCCCCTAGATGGATTCACCTCTCTCTCTCTCTCTCTCTCTCTCTCTCTCTCTCTCTCTCTCTCTCTCTCTCTCTCTCTCTCCTGGGAACATTTAACTCTCACCTGACTATGGTTCTCCAAAACTATGGTCAGATTCTAGTCCTAACTTTCTTCTTCACTCTTTTTAAAATACAATTTTAATTTATTATTATTTTATACGCATTGTGGTGTTGCCTACATGTATGTCTGTTTGAGGGTGTAGGATCTCCTTGAACTAAAGCTACAGGCAGGTGTGAGCTGCCATGTGGTTGCTGGGAACTGAACCTGGGTCCCCTGGAAGAGCAGCCAGTGCTCTTTAACCACAGAGCAATCTCTCCAGTCCCTTAATCAATTTTTTAAAGTTAACATACAAAGTAATGAGTTTCATCATGGCCTCTTTCATGCATTTGACATTATATTTTGTTCTCATGTGTTCTCTTCCCTGGTCCTGGCCTTTGGAGGGCTCCTTTTGCCTTCCTAGCTGCTGATGGAACTCCAGGAACCAGCAAGAGCTGCTGCCAAAGTTTGGTACCTGCTGCTGGGGAGGCATCCCTGCCGGGGCCAGCTCCATAACTCTGGTTGACAGCTCTGCTTGAATGCTTTCCATGCCATCATAGCGCTGGCCACGATGAAGAGCCACTGTGACCAACCTCCTGAAGCCTGCGCTGGCTGCCAGCTGCTTCCGGCCCTCGTCCATGCCAAAGAGCCACTCGGTCTCTCGGCCCTGGGGTACTGGAATAGACAAAATTGGTTACAGGCAGCCACGGGGGCAAATGTTCAAGGTCCACAACCAATGTGGTCCACATGGCAAAGCCAGTCACTGCTCTGAACAGCTTCCTTCCTGTGACTCCACTGAGACGTTATCAATTCCCAAAAGCAGAGCAGCCCATCAAACCTGACGCAAGACTAAGGGTGATACACGATACAAGTCTTGGGGGTTGGGGGAGACTGGAAGATAGAAAGAAAATGCTGTTTTAGACATGCAGGCCTGATTCTAAGCTGTTTAAAAATACAAATAACAGGGGCTGGAGAGAGGGTTTAGTGGTTAAGAGTACTGGCTGATCTTCCAGAGCTACTGAGTTCAATTCCCAGAAACTACATTGTGGCTCACAACCATCTCTAGTGGGATGTGATGCCCTCTTCTGGCATAAAGATGTACATGCAGATAGCACTCATGCATAAAATAAATAATTTTAAAAAACACAAATAATATAATTCTCACAATAACAATGGCGCAAGGTGAACATGGCATTATTTCCGTTTTCACAAATGAGGAAAGAGAACATAGAACTTAAACTATTTGTCTAGGTTCATATGGCTAGTGAACGCAAAGCTCAGACTCAGCCCCAGACAGCCTGGCCAGTCGCCATCCTCCTGGCCACTCCACCATTCATTCCCATAGGTAGCCAGTAAAGATTCTGAAATATGTGGAAAGATGGCTTGGTTCTCGAGAAACCAGATTTCCAGCACATGCCCACGGTTTCCTCACTTCTCCATCTTTTCTCATCCCTCCATCCTTCTGGCACCCTCCCTGCTTTCTGCACCTTCATGTGTCACGTGGCAAGCATCATTCCTAAGAGCTTACACTTCCCAACCACACAGACGGTTACATTCCATTCTGCTTACAAGTTATCTGAGGAAAATAAAGCACCCGGGAAAAGTAACATTTTCAGGGTCTTCTCACCAGGAGGTACCTAAACCGGAGCTGGAATCCAAAGAGTCCGCTGCAGAACTTACTCCTCTAGCTGCTACCTTGCACTGCCTCCTTTAGTTAAGTCTGCAGTGGCTTTCCTTCTGGACGACAGTACACAGGCTAGACAGAACCCGAGCTAGATCTCACAGCTGGCACCAACCAGCCCAACCTCACCTCCATCAATGCAAACTCTGAGTAACTAAAATTTCTATACATGTGCAATGAGTCTAAATTTACACTTACTGTGTCCTGCCTACCACCTCCATTTTCAAACTTCACCAAGCCTTTATTTTGGACTATGAAAAGAGCAAACTCAAGTCTAAGAAGGCTGCTGGAGAGCTATTACTCCCTTTTCATCATGCGTTGGCTAATCCCACCTTAAGATAAAAACAGCCATGACATACCCAATCACCAGGACCCAAGCCCAGCCCCGGCCCTGTAAGCCAGCCAGCCCTTCAAGGGAAAGACGTGGAGCAATCCCAACTCACTGATAAAAATGGCAAAATGACTGTCCCGCGATGGTTTCACAGTGGGGTTGTCCACCACGTGGAGGGTGTAGCGTGGCTCCCCAGTGTCCCCACTGCACAAGTCCAGAGACACACTCCCCAGCCCAGCCTTGCGGCGCAGCTGACTACACAGCCAAGCATAGTGCTGCCGCTCCCGCACGGCCTCAGCCAGTCCATCGGCACTCTCCAGCCGCACAGGCTTGCCCTGCTCCTGAGTACACAGCTCAAAGATCTGAAGGGCAGAGCCAGGGACTGGCCTGAACTTGGTCATGACGAAGGCAAAGACAGGCAGGGAGAACCGAGGCTCTGCTTCAGACACCTGGTCCTGGCTGCTGGCCACTTGGTGTACCCTCACCATCCACCCCTCCCGAGAGAAGTGACCCACTGCTTTCTTCAGGATGTGAGCCTGCGCCAGGGAGATGCAGAGGTAGCGACCGCCCACCTGCAGGACCCGGCCAACCTCAGCCAGCATCCTGTCCACCCGCTGCAAGGTCTGCTCCTCCTCGTCTGTCAGGACAGCATCCAGTGTGCCCTTGTCCAACACCACCTGGAATGCGGCGTCAGGAAACTCCATCTGTGTCATGTCCATCTTTAAGAAGCTCATGTGGGGGCGTCGGCTGGCATTGCGCTCCTTCATCTGCTTGATTACCACCTCACTGATGTCAATATTCACGATATCTTGATAGCCCACATCATACAGTTGCTCACTGAGCTCTGAGTTGCCACAGCCAATAACAAGCAGCTAGAGAAAAAAACAAAAATCATGTACAAAATAGAAGGGACCAAGGCAAAGGCAAGCTCTTTGAGAGAGAGGGAAGTCTCTCACCTTGCCTATTTTGTATTCTCAAAAGACAAAGCAACCACGGTAAGGAGAAAGCAAGGCTACAACTAACTCTAGATGCCATCTTGGAACTACCAATACAGGTTATGTGCAACCCTGGGCCCAGTGCAGCCATGACTACAGTTCAAAACAAATAGTAAGCATTCTTAAAATGCGTATTTTTTGCAATTATTTCACCGTGCCACTTGATTGCATGGTTCTCAAGTGTGAACCTTGGAAATGAGAACCTTGCATTACGATGTCAAAAGCTAGACACATCTGGGAGGAATTCACTAATCAAAACAGTATTTTGTCACAAGAAAGGTCATGTGAGAATAGGTTTTGTGGTGTGTGCTATTCACACTGAATGTGGGGCTGGAGAGATGGCTCAGAGGTTAAGAGCACTGACTACTCTTCCAAAGGTTCTGAGTTCAATTCCCAGCAACCACATGGTGGCTCACAACCATCTGCAATGAGATCTGGTGCCCTCTTCTGGTGTACAAGAATACACCCAGGCAAAACACTGTATACATAATAAATAAATAAATTTAAAAAAAAAAAAAACTGAATGTGTGGCTGGAGAGAACACTCAGTAGTTGCACCTACGGTTGTTACTGAGGACCCAAGTTCAGTTCTCAGCACCCACATGGCCCAGCTCACAATTGCTCACACCGCCTGTTCCAGGAACTTGGATAGCCCCCTTCTGGCCTTCACAGCTCCTGTATTCACATGATGTATATAAACTCATGCAGGCAAACACACATATGCATTGTCAAATAAATAAGTAAATCTTTTTTTAAAGTCTGTAGGAAGTTGTAAAATCCAAACACGCCAGTTGCAATATCGATTTACGGTTAAAAATGGAGCCTGACATAACTATTTCCATGCACTCATGCTTTCTGTTTCCCCGGACAATAAACTCCAGTTTATGAGATTTCCAAATCTGCCCCCATCACAGATTCCATCTCAGGATATTTAGCTAGTTTTCTGAAGCCAAATGTAAAAGCCCAAGTTACTGTCTCTCTCTGCAGCACAATCTCCCATTCATCTTTCAAAATTTTGGTGTCAGCCGGGCGATGGTGGCGCACGCCTTTAATCCCAGCACTCGGGAGGCAGAGGCAGGCGGATCTCTGTGAGTTCGAGACCAGCCTGGTCTACAGAGCTAGTTCCAGGACAGGCTCCAAAGCCACAGAGAAACCCTGTCTCAAAAAACAAAAAACAAACAAAAAAAAAAAACCCAAAATTTTGGTGTCACCATCTCTGGAGGGAAAAGCATCTTTCGGTGAGACGTGACTAAGCTCTGGTGTCAGACAGATCTGACTTTAAATCTCCATTTGACAACTTACTATGTGTGACCTTCAACATTCACCTGTAAAAACAAGTGCCCCCGAATTTGCTAAGAATAAAAAAACTGCACATGCCAGATGGTACGTTTTCCTCCCTGCCGCCAATACAACCCCACCTCTTCCACGGCTACTACTAAACTTGGAACGTTGCGCTGTCAGAGTGTGTGCAGTTTATATCACTGCTCCCGGGGCTTGAGTGTAGGCACAAAGTCTGAAACCTGATAAGCACCCAGCAATAACTGAATAAACATACCTATTAACAAAGCCAGACGATGCTGCCTATGCCACACTTGGACACAGCGGCACAACACCCCTTCAGACTACTGACGAAGTCACCATTCCAAATAAGGTGAAAACAGAAAAGTTTCTCTGCTTAGTAGACCAGGCTGGCCTTGAACTCACAAGATCCGCCTGCCTCTGCTGGGATTAAGGGCAGGCGCCACCATGCCCGGCTCAAGGATCAGCTTTTAACTGAAAGGTTTAAATGGCTATTTTAAAGTTGTCATTTGGTCAAAATGCTGCACGGAGCTCTGAATTGTGGATCCGAGCAGGATATCCACGCCTGCCTGTCTCCTAAGTTTAGGACTGCTATCTTCAGTCCCCACAGAAGAATTCCTGGCCGCACGTCGTACCTTTTCCCTGGGCTTGATGTATTTGTGCAGCACTTCACAGAGTTCCAGGTAGGTTCCATACCATTCGAAAGATTTCTTCCCTCGCTGTTGGAAGAACTTCTCCCAATAGTCAACAGAGCCAAACTCCTTGGAGCTTTTAGGTAAGAGATTCATGTTCCCACGGCGAGGTGCGTCTCCGAGACCACTGGTGACAGATCATGAAGGGGACTCACCCCAGGAAGCCCCGAGATGCAGCCGCGGGAATCTCAGCCACTACAGACGGCATCGAATTGTTCCACACTCAAAACCCAACCGAACACCCCTACGCGGCACACGCACGCGCGCGCCGCCCCCTTCTCTGCACCCTCAGTCCGCGCCCCACGTGCAACAAGCCCCACACTAGGGCTGCTGCTCTCAGAACCAAGCAACCACATCCGGGTAAGATGCCTGGGGATTGGTCTGGCGCCCATAACAGACCGGCACCTCATTGGCCACTGAGTCTCATTTCTGGCACTTTATTGGTTGCTCGTAGGCGCCGTGCGCTTTACCCAAGGCGACTCGAGTGGGCGGGACTTCCTGCCAGAGTCCGGGCGGAAGAGGCCTACTGCCGGGAGCCGGGAGCGGCTGCGCGCGCCGCCACAGAGGCCTCTGGGAGACTGCGCTCCATCGCCGGCTGAGGGCGCGCGGACACTGGGAGCTCGCTTAGCAGAAGGGTGTCTGGATCAGGAGCAGGAGGCTCTCTGGTTCAAGAGGACGTAAGCTTTGGGCTGCACGTGCCTTTCTGTCGTCTCAGTCCTGCACAGCCCAGCGCTGTTCCCTTCTGCATCTCCTCTCCCCGGATCTATTTGCCACCGTTCTTGGTTAGTTCAGAAGGCAATGACTACTTTCTCTGCCCCAAAATACAGGGCTTCGCTATCAACACTGTAACAACAACAACAATCTCAGGAGGAAAGACTAGCAACCGATAATACAGAGGCGCCTCCTGAACCCTTTTCCCCACCCCTTAAAACACAGTAGCCAAACTGAAGATTCGTTTTGTTAGGGGCTTCCTTCAGTTGTCCTTCTGATGTCAGCTGTAAAGGTATATTTTATGTGTCCGATGAGCATGTCATCCTTCCAGATGCTCGTTTTATGAAAATATTCCAAGGAGGTTCCTGGTGAAGGACTGTTTTGAAAAGACGATGGAAGAAACAGCTCTCACGATAAAGGAGCAAGAGAGGTGG
This sequence comes from Microtus ochrogaster, assembly GCF_000317375.1. Taxonomy (NCBI): domain Eukaryota; kingdom Metazoa; phylum Chordata; class Mammalia; order Rodentia; family Cricetidae; genus Microtus; species Microtus ochrogaster. The sequence continues at coordinate 11,808,527 of NW_004949095.1, forward strand.
TTTATTCTGGATGCAAATATGAGTGATCAGCCGGGCGATGGTGGCGCACGCCTTTAATCCCAGCACTAGGGAGGCAGAGGCAAGCGGATCTCTGTGAGTTCGAGACCAGCCTGGTCTACAGAGCTAGTTCCAGGACAGGCTCCAAAGCCACAGAGAAACCCTGTCTCGAAAAACCAAAAAAAAAAAAAAAAAAAAAAAAAAGTGATCATGGTCCATAGGTTCCTCAAATACCATATTCCCATGAGGTGGCAGTTTCATGGACTTTTTATAGTAACAACACAAAGTAGTAAAATAACACACTTCCAAATATCTTGATGGGTATATTGTGAGATATTTAAAACCAAGCAGGACAAACTAGATATCTGTTCCTACTTCCCAGAGGCTTTACATAATGGTCACAAAAGATGTGAAGTCATGCACAGAGGACACTAAATAGCTATTAAGGAGGCACATTTCAACTTCTTCACATTGAAGCTGCAATCAATGAGTCTTTGAGGACACAGCTTTCAGTATTTCTGTTCACAGTCTACACACAGTACTAGCTCAGACGCTGAACACTTAGAGTAGACATAATGTTTAAAGTAATCTTCAAGCATTTCATAATCATCCACTGGACTTTAATTGAAAATTTTTTCATCTGATATATTCTGATCATGGTTTCTCCTCCCCCAACTCCTCCCAAATCTTCCCCATGATACTCCCACCCTTTAGCAAGCAAACAGGCAATAATACCCAGAATCAAAAAGAAAGAAAGAAATTAAAAAACAACAACAGAAAAACACACACACAAACGTCCCTTCAAAACACAAAATTGAAAACCATAATATACAGACAAAAGACCTATAAGGCAAAAAAAAAAAAAATGTCCAAACCAAGCAAAATGAGATTTTTAAAAAGTCTACAAAAATACCCTTTAGCTTGTTTTGTTGGCCATCTATGCTGGGCATGGGGCCTAACAGTGTGGTTAATATAACCAATTAGATGCCATTGGAGAAAATCGATTTTTCCTTTGCAAGCTGGTATCAACTGCAGATAACTTCTTGATCAGGTATGGATGCCAGTGTCCACTTACCCCACTCACGGCTGGGCTCCCACATGGCTTGGACCTGTACAGGCTCTGTTCATGCTACCTTTGTCTGTGAACTCACGTGCGCATCAGTCCTGTCGTGTCTGGAAGACAGTTTTCTTGGAGTCATCTGTCCCCTGTGTCTCTTAAACCACGTGTCTTCTCTTCTGCATAGCTCCCTGAGCCATGAAGAGAAGAGTTTGATGAGGTTGTTCCATTTAGGACTCAGTATCCAAAATCTCTCAGACTCTGCACATTGTCTAGTTGTGGGTCTGTGTCAGTTCTCATCTACTTCAGGAGGAAGCATCTCCGATGGTGACTGATCAAGGCACTGATCTATGGTTATAGCAGAATGTCCTTAAAAGTCATTTTATCAATATGTTCCTTTAGCAGAGCAATAGGATTTGGTTTTCCCTTAGACCCATAACCTATCCAAGTCTACGCTTCATGGCCACCAACAGTATCAGGCATGAATTTCATCTCTTGGAATGGGCCTTAAATCCAGTCATACAGTAATTGATTTCTTCCACAGCTTTTGTGCACTAGCATATCTTGAAGACAAGTCACTGCCATAGATTGTAGGGTTTGTAGCTGGGTGGGTGGTTACCTTTCTCTAGTAGCACGCAGAGTACCTTCCAGGATCACGAACACTAGTCAGTAAGGGTGAAGGCTCCCATGGGACTTCTCAAAACAGTAGATTGGTTAGTTGCTCCATCCTCACCCCAGCAAAGTTTCGATCCTTTAGTTCAGTGGTGAGACCCAGAGATCTGTGTTTCTCAGAAGTTGCCAGATGATGCTCTAGGGAGATGTCATCCCTGAGCTAGTATCAATCCTTCCAGGAATGCCCCTTCTAATGCTATCATTCCAAGACCCACTTTGAAAACCACTGCTTCAAATTCTAAATGAGTGATAAGGAAAAATGAATATGGTGTAAGACAGGATGGAAAGGTGGGACTTGAGGAAAAGAAGCCCCAAAGCCCCTCCCTTTGGAATGTGGTCCTGTTTTCTAGCTGAAAGTCTCACACAAAACAAAATGAAACAAAAAACCTTAACACAACTAAAGGCCAGAATTAACTACCGTGATTATGCTAGTTTTCCTAAAGATATATAAAACAAGGATGTGAAAAACAACCAAATGCTTACATAGGGCCAGGTCATTTAAAACCTTGGGTTGAGCCATGTCAGCACTCCTCTCTCCTCTCTAAAGCAAACAACATGTGGCATAAAGCTGCCCTAAAAAATCATTTATAAGAAATTCCTTAAGGTAAGGAAAATAAACTAGCTCATAGTTCTGTACATAATTCTACAGCTCTGCCTAATCGTTACTGCTTGTAAATTATATCCTTTGAGAAATGGAACAGCCATAAAGTCACATTATATAGTCTTTGTAAACACACCTAAGTGGTACTCTCTTAAGAAGGCCACATCCACACTTGGGTATATTCTGGGCATTTCTTTCTAAAAACAAGTGCTTCAATCTAAATTGTACACTATCTACCATTTATACATAATGAATTCACTTTTCCTTCACTCTGACTTGTCTTGAAATTCTTTTCTGAAAAGTAGTCAAGAACCGGTGTTCCCTAAGGATCAGAACTCGTCAGGTCATCGGTGGCAGTTCTGGGATGTGTCTCCTCACCATTGCTGATACTTTTAGCTGTGCAATTTCAAAGGTTAATTTTTTAAAAATCCCCTACAAGTAACATGAAGGAATATTTGTCTCCTGCTTTACTCCCTCCCTTCACATTCTTCTCTCCACCCAAACGTTTTCCTACTAAGTCACACAAGGTCCTAATCAGGGAGGGGTGGGACCTTTTTGAAATCCTTTTTAGGAGTCAAGGACATCACTTGTGCTTGAAAAAACTACACAACTGCAAAGAAGCTGAGCAGCATCCACCAGTGCAAGGATTTGTCAGTTCAGTAAGTGTTTGAAATGTCTAATAAGAGCTACCATCTACAGAAAAGTAGCACAGATCAAATTATAGATAAGTGATAAGCAAGACAGTCGTATGAAAGACGTTAAATGGTTGCAGAAATATCTGCAGTGGGGGTAGTGATGCTTTTCAAGAAAAATAAAAAAGATTCCTATAGCAGAGACCTTTGAGGCCTCTTTTCTAACCTAAGGGTAGGCCAGAGAAGGCTTCCTTGGGAAAGGTGGAAAGAATCTGTACTACGCTTCAGTCCATGCTGCTTACCTTATTTTTTTCCTCAATGAGAGCATGCATGCATGAAGGAGGAGGAAGAAGAGGATTATAAAGAGGAGGAGGAGGAGGCAGTTCACCCTCTGGGGCAGTGGTTCTCAACTTCCCAATGCTGCAACCCTTTAATACAGTTCCTCATGGTGTGGTCACCCCCAACTGTAAAATTATTTCATTGATCCTTCATAACTGTAATATTGCTACTGTTATGAATCATAATGTATATATCTGATATGCACGATATCTGATATGCAACCCCCAAAGGGGTTTTGACCCACAGTCTGAGAACCGATACTCTAGAGGCCTCCAAGGAATTCTGGCTGTTTCTTTCCTACTCTTCTTATCTCTACTCTTTCTGTCCAGAGCATGACATCAGAAAAGGCAATAGAAGTACTGTCTATTCAGATCTAAGTTTTGGATTCTTACAAACTGCCCCCAAAGGGTGATTACTGTTAGCAGTATGTCTCATATCAAAAATATATGACTTATCTATTGTCCTATGTGCTGGCCTCCTTTCTTTAACCCAAAGAAAGCAATAACAACCAGAACAGTTTTACATGGTAGAGATTTGCTAAAATGCAATCATAAATTTTAGAATATTTTAGAATATTCTGTAGCTCAGATTCTATCACTAGTCTTTACTGATCTGAAACACTTCTTGCACGATTTAACTATGATATATATATATATAATTATGTATATATAATATATATAACTATGATATGATATATAATTAATAAGCATGGGTTATCATTAATCCCGTTAAAGTTAGATGTTAAAATTCTTTGTTGTGTTAGTATTCCCAGACTGATCACCTCTATGGTTTAAAATGAAGAGTAAAAGGCTGGATACATGGCTCAGTGGTTAAGAGAGCTAGCTCCTTTCAAAGAGGACTCGGGGTCAGTTTCCAGCAACCCATATGGTGGTTCAAAACCATCCATAATCCAGTTCCAGGGGATCTGATGCCCTTTTCTGACTTCATAGGCACCAAGCACATATGTGGTACACACACATATGAGCAGATGAAACACTGACGTACAGGAAATAAATCTAAAAAAATCAAAGACTGAGTTTAGATAAATTCATCCAACACTGTTTAGTTTACTTACAAAAATATAAATCTAGACCTCTGGGTATATAATTTGCATGTTAGTCTTACTCAGTTATAATATGCACATGAGATTTTGCTAGCGATATTCAAAACTTCTTGGTTGGTGTGACAATTAACTAAAAAGTAAGAAATAATAAATTAAATGTGCTTCTGTGATGTGGGAATGATATCTTATTAATAAAGAAACTGCCTAGGCCCATTTCATAGGCCAACCC
>NW_004949095.1:11813320-11814396 GCF_000317375.1 Microtus ochrogaster
AAAGAATACAGTTTCCGTGTAATTATTTCGGGGCATAAGCTAAGCTAGCCATGTGGGCGGCAGGGTGCCGGGGACTCAGCCCCGGCGCTCTTATTACAACACTTCTGACTATCCGGGGGAGGTTAATAAAGGATGGAAGAAAATGTGTGGCAGTCAGAATAATGTTCCCCTAAATATGTCTAAATCCTAATACCCCAGAATCTGTGAATCAGTTGGCACAGAAGAGTTAAGGTTGTTGTGGTAGTTTGAAAGCAATTGACCCCCATAACTCATACGGAATGGCACTCTTAGGAGGTGTGGCTTTGTTGGAAGAAGTGGGTCACTGTTGCGGCAGGTTTTAAGGTTTCCTATACTCAGAATACCACCCAGTGTCTCAGTCGACTTCCTGTTGCCTACAAGATGCAGGGCTCTCAGCTATTACTTTAGCAACACATCTGCCTGCATGCCACCATGCTCCCTGCCATGCTGATGATAACAGACTGAACCTCTGCAACTATAAGTGAGCCCCACCCCCTCCCCCAACTAAATGTTTTCGTCTATAAGAACATCTTGGTCATGGTGTCTCCACAGCAACCGTAACTCTAACTAAGACAGCTGTGGACACAATTAAGGTTGCTAATTAGCTGGTATTAAAACCAGGAGATTAGCCTAGATTACCTGCATGAATCAGTGTAATGACGAGGGTCCCTTTAAAGCAGAAGAGCAGAAGAAGGGTGCTGGTGGCATGACAGGAATTGGTCTGTCCATCTATCTTTGACAATGGAAGAAGGAATCCAGAAGCCAAGGAAAACAGGCAGCCTCTGGAAGCTGGGAAGGGAGACTAAGCTTATCTCTCCTACAGAGCAGGGAGAAGGAACACAACCCTGCTGACATGTTTTTGTGGTCCATAGAAATTCATGTCAGGCTTTTGATCTTTGTGACCGAAAGATAATAGCTTACATTGTTCACAGTATGTTGCGGGAGGTCCTTCCACTCCTCCAGCTTATAGCCGCTGAGATACCAGCCCACTGGGGCGTGGTCTCTCTCCCTTTAAAAAAGTGGCCACTTCCTTCTCTCTCTCTCTTCACTTCCTGCTC
>NW_004949095.1:11820746-11826000 GCF_000317375.1 Microtus ochrogaster
ATGGTGATCTGTAAGTTTTTTCCCCTTTAAATAAATACCACCCTGTTAATCATAATTCCAAACTGCTGTGGCATTGTTTGTGACTTACGCCTTCAACAGTACTAATTATTTTGGTCATTTATTGCAGAGGCAATGAAAAACCAATACATAAACATAAACTGGAGAAATGCGTATGCTTGGGGTAAAAGTTTACAGTGAGAAGAAAGCAGCATCGGGTCAAACTAGAAAATGAGTTAAAAAGCAGGTTTTAGCTTTCTGCTTCAGTCCTTTAACTTGAACCTACCAGGCCACAAGAGGCTAACAGAGAACCAGGACCGTGATAGTCAGGAAGACATGATCTAAGAAATGTTCTCTGGAGGGACTGAAGAGTTTCATGACTTCCTGGGAGGAAATGAAAGACTGAGGGATTCAAAATGGTACCCACGTTGGCCTCAGGATAACTGGGAAACTAGTCCGTAGAAAGCACCAGGAGTCATTTATAGAGCCGATACTTGAAAGGAATTGAAAAGTCCCTGTGCTATTGGAACCCAGAGGCAGATGCAAAAGTTGGTCTTCCCAAATTCCATGCCCTCTCATGTTTAGTTGCAACCGGTGGGAGGCACTGATCCAAGGTCTGAAAACATAAAAGGGATGAAGAGAATTCCCCATGGTATACAGGGAGTGGCTCGTCTCATACTGGAAAGTATTTCGTGGACTTGTTTTCTACACTTGAGTTGAGAAATGAATGGTCTCCTGTGTCTTGCAATAATGGAAGGCAGGCATAACAACCTAGAGTGATTTCATGCCATTTTATTGCTGGGTGTCAACACTTTCTTGAGGATACTGTTGACCTGAGAAGTTATTCCCAAGCTAAAACTGCGGTCCTCAGATGGGAGTAACGGTAGTACCGTTTCCAGTTTGGATAGCTCTCATAATTTTCCAAGAGCTTTTCTTATATAACTGTTTGGATTCATGGTAAAGTGATTCAGAGCTGCTAAATTAAATTTACATTAGCAGAACTGACCTTTCTGACGAGAAGAACTTGCCAGACTTATTAAGGATTAATTAGCATCTTCCCGGGATATGGTGACACACCAATTACCACACACACATGTAATTGACAATAAACTCTAATTGCTTGAAAATAAATGAACAAAATTATACTTTTGTCTGATTGAGTTCTCTCGTAAGTGCCTCTAGGTATTACATTTACCTCCCAGCATTCTCATTGTTCAGTAGTTTCTTCTATTTACCAAATCTGTAGCTGTACAATTTTGCTCGTATGTATGGTCTAATGAAGAATTCCCACTCACTTTGATGGGGAGAGTTAAGCTCATAGGAAATGGGCAAGTTGCTTGCTTTTAAGCCTGGAACAGTGACTTTAGGAAAGCTGGAAAGCTGGAGAGAGTAGAGAATAGCTCTGAGGTCAGTATCTATACCTGGTGTGTGGAAGCCCTACATTAAGGGGCTCACAGGCCTTCCTTTTGGGTTCTATGTACAGCTTAGATATTGGGGAAGATTCAACGGTACACTGTAACAATGTGTTCTCCATAATTTTATTATAATCCAGTTCCTGTGCAGGAAAAAAAGGCATGTTGAAAACAACTTATTTTTCTTCAAAACTGTAGCACTCGGCACTCTGAACCATGAGCATCTCAAGTGTCGCATTTGAGGGAATGATCTCTGTCCTCAACCCATAACAAAATACTTTCCACAACCAAAGGAATGGATTTTAAAATAGAATTCAATAAATAAAATTCACTGAAATGCTCCACCCAAAATATTAATCTTAAATTTCTGATCCAGCATCCTCAAACAAACAAACTCAAAATTCCCTTTAGTCCAATGTAATCTTTCTCCAAGACAGAAACTCCTTTCTTGCCATAAAGTGGCTGCGGTACAAGGGCGTTCTTTTCCTAAGAAGAATCTCAATTTATGGCGCCAAAACCCTAATGAGGTGCATCTCCCAATAATGCATCTTTCAGTTGATTCGGTTTTGGTTGATCAGCTGGGTCTTTTGGCTTTGTTTTGTTTGTTGTTTTGTTTTTTAACAATGTTTCACTTTGTAGTCCTGGCTGGACTAGAACTCACCATGTAGCCCAAGTGAACTGCAAAGTCACGTTAATCCTGCTCTAGCCTCAAGAGTGCTAGGATTACAGGCATGAGCCCCTGGCCTGACTTGAATAGTGTGTCTTTATCTGCATTTCTCTGACATGTGGTTTAAAGGTTATAATATTTAAAATATTTTAAGAATTGAAATATATATGTGTGTATATGTATATATGTATTTTATACACACACACACACACATAACCAGTAGGTTTTAGTACGTTTGTGCTCCTTTGCTCTTATCACCACCACCTGTCCTGGAACAATTTCATTAACCTCAAGGTGAAATTCCCTACCTTAGTCCTGGCCATCCCTCCATCTTCTCTATTTACTTTGCCTCTGTAGATTTACATACTCTGCACATGTCATAAAAATATAATCATAATATGTGGTTTTTTGTTTGTCTTCTTTCACTTAGCAGGTTTCCAAGGCTCATCTTTGATGTAGCATGTATCATCAGTATCCCATTCTACTCTGTGGCTGAAGAAGATGGGTATTAACTTTTCCACTTTGAGCTATTATGAATAATGCTGCTGTGAACATTGACACACAAGCATTTTTATGAAGCTGTATTCTTTTTTATTAAGATACACACCTAGGAGTGAGATTGCTGGATCACGTGGTCATAATGATCATCTTAAAGAATAAGTCTGATGGACTTGATCCAGAAAAGCAAGTTTTCTTCCATTAGGAGTACATATTACATATAGAAAATCCTACCATAAAAGAAGATTCTACCATAACAAATACTGAGAAGTAAAGAGAGAGGAGCTCAGGATAGTTAAGGCAGGAAGGCCAATTGTAAATTCAGCACTTAGTGTCCCTCCAAAAACCAGGACGGATTTAAAAGTACATAGGACAAAAGGTGGAGGTTCACAGAGTTTACCAGTTTAGAGGGAAAGACAGTTAAAGAGCAAGAAGGGGACCAGAAGTGACAGCTCACTTGGGAAGAAGAGGCAGGCAAATCTCTGTGAGTTCAAGGCCAGCCTGACCTGTATGAGAAGCTCCAGGACAGCCAGGGCTACACAGAGAGACCTCGCCTCAAAGAAACAAATAAAAAAACAAAAATAAAAACAAAAAAGCAAGAAGGGTAAATAATAGCAAAATAAATGCATTACTTCTCTGAAAAGTTGCAAAGAAGCTACTGCCATGTGCACATGGAATGTACTAAGTTTTTCCCTTTTCTCTAAGTATAAACCTGCTCACGATGCTCTCTGGTTGTTAACTTGGGACACCCTAACGTCCCTTCAGGATCCTATCTCATCTCCCACTGTGCTCCTTGTTAACCACGCTCCATCAGCCTCCTCGTTTCTCATAAATATCAAAATCCTCCTGAGTATTGAGAATCCTGTTGTAAAAGAATGAAGTTGGTTTCCTGTCTTAATCATATACAAAACTTAACTCAAAATGAAGGACTAAAAACTACATAACACAGGAGGAAAGCTTCATGTAGTCAAATTTGGCAGGGATGTCTTAGATATGCCTCAAAAAACATTAACAACAAAAACAAAACTGGACAAGTGAGATGAAATCAAACTTTGAAACTCCTGTACATGAGAGCAATCAATCAACAAAGTTAAAACTGGACAAGTGAGATGAAATCAAACTTTGAAACTCCTGTACATGAGAGCAATCAATCAACAAAGCTAAGGGACAACCTAAAGAACAGGATGCAATGCTAAAAATCATAGCTAATTGGAGTTAATATCTAGAACATATGAACAACTCACATAATTCAACAGCAACAGGCTGTTTTGTAAAAAAAAAAAAATAGGCAAAAGTCTTGAATATATATAATGCTCCACATCACTAAATAAAATATAAATCAGACCTATAAAGCCAGATGTGGTGGCACACACCTGTATCAGTGCTGAGAAGGAAGTTATCGAGAGCCAGGCCAGCCTAGACTGTGCCACAAGATCCTAGCTTAAGAGAAAATAATTTTAAAAAATCATTACATATCCGCAAGATGACCGCAGTGGGGGAAGAATATAACAAATATGGAGGTGTGGAGAAATCGAAACTCATCTGTTGGTGGAAATAGACAACGGCCCTGTCGGAGAAGTTTTTAAAGTTTACAAAGTGATTGTAGGATCCAGCAAGCTCAACTCAGGGTCTATATCCAAAAGAAGAAAAGAAAAAGAAAAAAAACCCGACTTTTTAAAAAGTATTTCTTTTTATTTGTGTGTGTGTGTGTTATGTAGCAGAGTGCTCAGAGAAACCAGAAGATAGCGTCAGATTCCCTGAAGTTGGAGCTACAGGTAGTTATGATCTGCCTGACATAGGTGCTGACCACTGAACTCAGGTCCTCTGCACCTGCTGACCATATCTCTAGGCCAAGCAAAATGCTGAGATACTTAACTAGCATGTCCACAATAGCAGTAGTCTCAATGGGCAAGGAGAAGCACCAGAAGTGCTTCTAACAGACAAATGGATCAACAAAAGCGGCACATTCATACAGTGGAATGCCACTGAGTAAGTGGGCAGTATATAGCGCCACAGAATGTCATTCAGCCTTACGAAGAAGGAATGCCTACCACATACTCAATGACACTGAGCTATGTGAAATAAGCCAGCCACAAAAGGACAAATCCTGCGTGATCCCACCTATATGTTGTACCTGTCATAGTCACACGCACACAAATATTAGGCAGACTTGTGAACTGGGTATGAGCGCACATGCCTGTAGTCCCAGTATTTGGGAGGAGGGGCAGGAATTCAGGGTCACCCTTGGCAACCTAGAAACCCTGAGAACAGCTTGGGTGGCATGAGATTCTATCTCAAAGTCAGGGTGAGCTTGAGGAGGGGGTAGAAAGGTAGAATTATGGTTGCTGGAGTTGGATACCAGAGGGGTGTTGTCAATCAGTATACAGCTTGAATTTTGCTATTTACAAAGGTTCCAGAGGTCTGATGCCCAACATATGAATGTAGTTATCGATGAAAACCACATCCTTCAACATAATAAAGACGGAAAGTTTTATACGGCTTTGAGCACAATGCTCAAAATAATATTTTTCCTAATGCCACATTCTTTCCTGCCTAGCGGCCTTTGCTGTCCTTTCTGCCTAGAACATTCTCTCCCCTGTTTTTCACATGGCTGGAGTCTTTCATACTTTCAGTTGAAATGTTTTCTACTTAGAGGTATCTCCCTCAGAAAAGCTTTTTT
>NW_004949095.1:11826100-11874060 GCF_000317375.1 Microtus ochrogaster
TTTTCGAGACAGGGTTTCTCTGTGGTTTTGGAGCCTGTCCTGGAACTAGCTCTGTAGACCAGGCTGGTCTCGAACTCCCAGAGATCTGCCTGCCTCTGCCTCCCGAGTGCTGGGATTAAAGGCGTGCGCCACCACCGCCCAGCACAGAAAAGCTTTTTTTTCTTTTCTTTTTCCTCTCTGGTATTACTGTCAATCATTTTCTTATTTCTAAATATTTGTAGCAATGTGTGATTAGTCAATGTATTTATTTCTGCTGATCTACTGGAGTACGTGAAGGGACCAGTCCTGCAGACCCAGCGCTGCAGGATCTCCAGGACACAGGACAACAACAGGCTATCCAAGAGGAGTCCCAGTGAGGGCCCAGCACTGATAGTGTAGTTCGGAGGCCTGGACAAGGACTCTTTGCAAGTAAAGATGTTTGGACAAAAGGGTTTACTGTGTCACACTGCAGCTTCCATGATGAGATTGCCCCCCCTCCACTCTTCTTTTTTCTTTTCTTTTCTCTCTTAAATTTTACTGGGGGCAGCACTGCAAGGGCAGAAGGCAGATAGATATACAAGAGCAGGAAATGAATGGGATCAAGAAACACGATGTGAAAGACACAAACAATAAATAAAAAGCTTTTTAAAAATCAAATAGTGTCACTCCCTGGTGACTAAGAATTCAAATATATGACCCTATGGGGGCCGTTCTTATTTGAAGCACCACAGAAAGAAATCTGTAATTCCAGTAAAATTTAAATTGGCAATGCGGCTTCTATTCCTCCTTTGTTAACCAAAATACTTCTAAAAGATCAGTAGTGGCCTGGAATTCAATATATCTAATTGCTTTTCTAGTATTTTATTTTCTCTTAAGTTTTGACACTAATAGCCACCCCTTTCCACTTCATGGGGGCAGAGGGAGAGCTTTGGGGATTAAACCCCACCACACTCTACCATTCTCCCACACTCCTCTATTTTTAATTTGTTTTCCTTTTTTTTTTTAAGTGTTAGGGCTGGCCTTGAACTCACTGAGATCCACCTGCCTCTGCCTCCCAAGTGCTGGGATTAAAGGCTAAAGGCATGTGCCACCACCACACGGTGACACTCATTCTCTTAATTTTCTGCTCTTTTCCTTTGCTGTGATTTGGATATGGCTTGGGTATGCTTCACAGGAGTACTCAGAACAACAATGTTGGAAAGCACTGGAACCTTTACAAAGTGAAGCTTAGCATAAGGTAATTAGATCATCAGAAGTATCAGGATGATGGAGGAGACTAAAGAGCCAGGTTCAAAATTACGTTCCTGGAGTTAGTGCCCTTGTGTTATAAGGAAGAAGACTTGGTCCTCCTCACCATGGCTTTCTGTTTTGCCATCTAATCCCCATCTAGTATGTGCTCCTTCCATGAGGCCATCAGCTGTATGATGTAGAAAAGAGGACACTGACTACAGGCCAAACTGGTGGAGCTATTTGATATTGTATTTCAACCTCCCAAGTGTAGTTAAATCAACCTCTTATAAAATACCCATTCCGATAGCTCAATGTACCAATAGAAAATAGACATTCTTGTACATACTCTTCCTTGGTCTCCTCTTCCTAGAGATGGCAGTTGGGAGGATGACTGCTAAGTGACTTTCTAGACTAAAAAAGAAAAAAAGAGAGACTTCATGACTTTTCTGTCTTCTACTACTATTCACTTGATTGACAAGAGGAGTGGGAAAAGAAATAGACCAAGACAGGGTTAGCAATGGCTGTACTCCACAGCCAGACATCCTTCCTCCTGTAGCCATGACTTTGTCATTTTCTGTCAAGCCTAATTTTCTGTCTTGCAGGGGTTGATTCATGCCATTGTCCACCTGACTCTATTCCTTTTCAAATATTGCTTAATGTTTGAATCTTAAATGTCCCCCAAAGATTCATGTATTGGACTTGATCTTTTGCCTGCAATGCTATTCAGAGATAGTGGAGACTTCAGGAAGTGGGCTTAGATCATTGGATCATTGGAGACACTGCCCCCAAGGAAATTGTGAGATCTGAGTCTCTTTGACTTTTTCTTTGGCCACCATGAAGTGATCAGCTTGCTCCTCAAACTGTCCCTTGTCATGATAATCTATCTCATTACAGGCCCAAAAGTAATGAGCCCAAGTTATTATGGACTAAAATCTCTGAAATTCATTAATCCAATTGACCTTTATTCTTTTTATGCTATCTCATGCTGTATTTGTTACTTCTGAAACACCACAACCAAATATAGAACTTATAGAAGAAATAAATTTATTTGGGTTTATGGTTCCAGAGGGTTAGAGTCCATGATGGTGAAGCAAAAGCATGAGAGCAGAAGCAGGAAGCTTGAACCACAAACACCAAGCAGGGAGTGCAAACTGGAAATGGCATGGGCCTTCTGAAAGCTCATTCCCCATGCCCAGTAACACACTTCCTCCAGCAGGGTCACACCTCCTAAACCTACCCCAACAGCAGCACCCACTAAAACACCCGAGACTACAGGGGGAATTCATTCAAACTACAGCACACAAGCATTTTATCATAGTGATGGAAAGCTAACACACTCGATTTTGTGCTGCTGTGTAAAACTGAGTTCCTGTATAAGGAAGAGAGTATACAATTCATTGTTTTTATATCCTTACCCTTTAAAAGAATGCCTGTCACATCTGTCTGAAAGATTAACCAATTCATTTTGATATTGCACCCAAAACTAGCATTACCACTTTCAGCAAGAAAGTAATGTTTGATCTCCAGCATACTAAAGCCTTCCAGATCAAGTGGGATCACCCCAAGACATTAAGCTTGAAAGATTGTTTCTATGTGATTTAAGAACAAACTAGGGTCTGTGGCTTCCCCGCCAACAGTGAGTGGACAGGCCACAGGAAGTTCACAGCTTCCACTAGGAAAACAGACTGAGGTTCTGATGGAACACCTAGAGACAAAACGGAAAAAGCAAAAGGAGAAACTAAGAGGATTCTATGTGGCAAACCAAAGAAAGACTACAAAATGTCAGATGAAAATAACATCATGAAGCCAGGCGGTGGTGGCGCACGCCTTTAATCCCAGCACTCGGGAGGCAGAGGCAGGCAGATCTCTGTGAGTTCGAGACCAGCCTGGTCTACAAGAGCTAGTTCCAGGACAGGCTCCAAAGCCACAGATAAACCCTGTCTCGAAAAACAAAAAAAAAAAAAAAAAAAAAAAAAAAATAACACCATGAGTCAATAATCCAGAGCTTGCGCATCAATTTGGAAGAAATCGACACAGGGACCATCCCCAAAGAAATCCTAAACACTTGCATCTTGCTGCACTCTCTCCCCACCTTATTAAAAGTATTTGATAAAGCCATGGGTACAGGTTGAAAGCTGGTGTATAATGCTGGGTAGCTACCTCCTCCAAAGTGGAGCATTACACTTTGAAGGAACAGCTTTAGAAGATTTAAGAGGCTACAGAAAGCTCCAAGGCTTAGGAAGTTACAGGATTCACAAGGCCCCGAGGTTATAAAAGCAGTAAACAGCTGGTAGGAGGAGGCTCTTTGGTAGGATCATCTGCAAGTTCCACAAGGAGCTTCAGGGATGCAACTTTCATGAGTCATCCCCCATGTCGTGGTTGGCTTTGAGTCACCCATGGTCCTGTAATTAACTCCAATGAACTCTTCAGTTCACCAAAGTAGACTTGGGTGGAATTATTCTTTTGTCTGGTGCTGGTGCACCTATTTTGGGTAAATAGAGATTTGGTCACATCTCTCCAGGAAGTCATACATCATAGAAGAAAACTAGTTAGACAATGTGTTTGTTCATGGAATGTTCTACAGTCCCCAGGTTGCCAAAGCTGCTGTCTGGCCTGCTGTTAGACCACATAGCATGTGTTCACCATGGCCATTGAACACAGATCATAGAAATCATGTGCTTTAATCAAAACTTTGATAGTTTTTACATAATAAAATTGTTCTACTTACATACTGAGAAAAAATATTGTCTCATTTCTTACTGCTTCCACTTTGCATTAATTTTTAGCTATTAAGTTGGCAAATACATTTTTACTATCCCTTTGTTTTATTATTTGGCTTAGAAATGTTATTTTAAGTGTCAGAAATTTTCCTAAAGGAAATTAGGAATAATGTACCACAATGCAATATTTAAAAATAGTTTATTTTGCCTGTTGATTCTGATCTATTTTCTTTTTTATGTATGTAGACCAGACTAACCTGGAATGCACCAAGATCTATCTGCCTTTCATTCCAAGTGCAGGGATTAAAAGTGTGTGTCACCAAGCCTACCTCCTATTTTTAAAGCCTTCTAACTACAAATATGTAATAGCCACTATGTGTCCCATTCTACTTTTGTGTGATTGTGGCATTTAAGCATGTTAATTCTATACTACTTTCAAGGATTTAGTAGTGGAATATCTGGAACATTCTTAATTTGCTAATGCTGTGTCACTGCAATAGATTCAACTTACCAATATATTTCCACAATTCAACATTTTTATTCCTCCTTTTAAAAGGTATAAACTGCTGGGCAGTAGTGGGGCATGCCTTTAATCCTGGTACTCGGGAGGCAGAGGTAGGCAGATTGGTGAGGCCAGTCAATTGTAACAAGATGCCATGAGAGTCTGGTAAGGATTTAGCCACTGACTAAAGGGATCAAAATCCCACAACAGCCAAGGCTACACAGAGAAACCCTTAGAGAGAGGAGAGAGAGAGAGAGAGAGAGAGAGAGAGAGAGAGAGAGAGAGAGAGAGAGAGAGAGAAAGGACAGGACCCACTTAGACAAAATACTTAATGTGAGCTTGTAAGCTTATAGTTCTGCAATATTTACTAATGTTGGATAAATTACATAATGTTACCTCATAATCATGCTCTCTAAATTGACAAGGAAAATGATACTATCACTAGGTTGTTGTATAGAAATACCATGTGTTAATTATGAGGATAGTGCTTAAAGACAGGCATTTGACAAAGGGTGGCCATTTTTAACTTAACAGTAAATTAAACTTACAACACAACTCGATGTGTTTCTCTGATGTTCTTATCTTTGTGGGGGCACTTCCCTAAGATAAAATTCTTGTAACAATCTATCAATGAACAAGAAGAATTAAGAGGAAAAACAGAGAACCTCTATAAACCCTTCTCACACTTAAAGTTTCTGGGGAAGTCATCTGGGCGTTCCCAGTACCATAAATACACACACACACACACACACACACACACAGTTTTAAAGATTTATTTATTATGTATACAGTGTTCTGCCTGCCTGTACGCCTGCGGGCCAGAAGAGGGCACCAGATCTCATTATAGCCGGTTGTGAGCCACCATGATGACAACTTTACTACCCTGGATAACTGTCCCATTGGAGTAGTCTGTCCTGAAAAGTTACACTGCACTAGGAATGCAAGGTGACATGGTTCAGGACAATGAGTTGACCTTGTGCTTTCAAACTTGAAGCAGGATAAAATAGTCTAGAACAGTGATTCTCAACCCTCCTCCTAGTGTTTCAACCCCTTAATACAGTTTTAGGTTGTGGTGACCCCTCCTCCCAATCATAAAATTACTTTGTTGCTACTTCATAACTGTAATTTTGCTGTTGTTATGAGTCGTGATGAAAATATCTGTTTTCTGATGATCTTAGGGAGCCCCAACTGAAAGGGTCATTTGACTCCCCAGCCCACAGATTGAAAACAGCTGGTCTAGGTCTAAGACAGTGCTTGAGTGATTAGCTTGTAAGTGGAGTCAAGCAGGAGTCTGAGCCAAAGTAAAGTGACAGATACAGAACAGAACAGCAATGCCAGGTCTTCATAGAACTTTTACTTTCCTATGGGCCCGAGCAAGGAATCAATGATCAACGCTTTTTAATGAAAGCAGTTTCTCAGGGCTTATTGCAAGCTATTGATAATTTCCCTTGCTTACTGATAGACGGGACTGTGGTGATTTGAACAAGAATGGCCCCATAGGCTCAGAGTTGAATGCCTGGTCATTAGGTCGAGGCACTGCTTGGCATGGATTAGGAGGTGCGGTCTTGTTGGAACAAGTGCAGCCTTGTTGCAGGGGTATGTCACTGGGGGAGGAGGGATGGAATTGGGGCTCTAGCCAGGCCCAGTGTTTCTGTGTGCCTGCTGCCTACAGATCCAGATGGACAACTCTCAGCACCAACCGTGCCTGCCTGCACGCCACCATGCTGATAACGGACTAAGCCTCTGATACTGTAAGCCAGACCCAGTTAACTGATTTCCTTGACGAAAGTTGCTGTGGTCTCTTCACAGCAACAGAACATTGCGTAAGACAGTGACTCACGTTGGCCATAAAAATCACATTTCCTAAGTATTCACAGATATTAGTGAGAGTCAAGGGGACTTTTTCACAGTATTAAAGAGTGGAAGCATTCCTGGTCCAAAAGCAATAAAAATAATTAGCAAAATTAAAGTATCATGACTAAAAAACAAAGAAAAATAGATGATTTATTAAAGCTAAAAAGTGACACGTCTATTGCAGCTCTATGACCATACTTCCTTACACTGTCCACGCGTACTTCCTTACACTGTCCATGCGTCTAGTGCAGCTCTATGACCATAGTTCCTTACACTGTTCACGCTTCTAGTGCAGCTCTATGACCATAGTTCCTTACACTATCCACACGTCTAGTGCAGCTCTATGACCATAGTTCCTTACACTATGCACACGTCTAGTGCAGCTCTATGACCATAGTTCCTTACACTGTCCACACGTCTGTCGCAGCTCTATGACCATACTTCCTTACACTGTCCACAGACAAGGGCTAAGGAATACAGCAAGGAAGTCCCACATAGTCAGCAAATATATAGATAAAAGATCTACTAAAGGGGCTGGAGAAGGTTCCACGGTTAAAGGCACTAACTGTTCTTTAAGAGGACTCAGGTTCAATTCCCAGCACCCACATGGCAGCTTTAAGTCCAGTCCCAGAGTTCCAAAGTGGTATATATATATATATATATATATATATATATATATATAGCCAAAATACTCATGCACATAAACTAATAAATATATATATATACAGCCAAAATACTCATGCACATAAACTAATAAATCTTTTAAAAACAAAACCAAAAACAAATGAAGGGCCATCTAGATCTCGGTGATAATCTCAACACAATGCCCTGACAGATACACAGACTAAGATACTTCCTTCCGTTCGGAGCAGGCCATTTCAGTCCTGGTCAACCAAGTTGTGTAGGACTGGACTCAAAAGCAGAGAGCTGAACATCAACTCCACGCTAAAGAACAGCTAGCTGCTAGAGGGGTTTCCCCAGGAATTTTCCTCCTCCGGTTTGTTCTCTTGCTCCCCAACATCCTTTGTTATTTGTACGTCTCTAGAAAAGACCTGGCAACATATTTCCCCACAGTTAAAGCAGTAGCAACAAAGGACTCCTAACGATTACGTTTAAAAGACATGAAGGGAAAATAATGAATAACAAGAGAAAATAAAAACAAAATACAAAACAAAGTTTTCGGACTAAATCTAACGACATCAGATTTGTAGGTTTAAGTAAATACGCCAAGCAGAGAATGGAAAGGCGCAAGGGTGATTTCCCACCTAAAATCCTGCGTCTGAATCCTGCTATTTTAGGCTACAACTAAAGGAAATGAAACTGAGTAACCCTTACCAGCGCTCTTCAAGCCTAGCCAATTTTGTAAGCGACATCAAACAGCTATTTCATCAGAAACCATGGCATTTCATCTTATACTCCCTCAGACCGTCCACAAAGCAGCAGCTAACCGTAGACACCCCAGTCACCCCTTCAGCGACCCGATTCGGACAGACTTCTCAACTTTCCCTACTCATCCCACGAAGGATCCACGTGCTCCGTCACTGGATCTGAACGTCCAGTCTATCGCGGATTCTCCCAGAACGGGCCGAGCGATCGACCCGCTCGGTGTCTCCACTGCCTGAACTAGTCCCCTCCCTCCAGCAACAAGCTGCGGAGCGCCGAGAGGCTCGATCTCCTTTGCCTGGGCCCGCCCCACCAGCCCTCTCCAGGCCTCGGAGCGCCGAGCGGCTCGATTTCCGCGGCCTGAGCCGGGGCCCCCCCCGCCCGGCGCCAGGCGGCTGCCCGAGCGCCGAGTCGCTCGATGAGCGGGGGCGCTGCAGCAGCTCAGCGGTGGCGGCTCTGCGCCCTCGGTCCTCCCCCCTCCCGCCCTCCTTCCTCGGCTTCCCGCTCCCTCCCCCGCCCGCCCTGCGCAGCCAGCGGGGACTGCTGCCCGTAGCTCCCCCGGAGCCTCAGGTATCCCGCCCCGGCACGCGTGGGGAGGAAGGAAGCCAGGCGACGCCCCTGCCCGCCGACCCCCAACGTCCGCTGGGGCAGAGAGCTGGCCTGCGTGGGGACCAGGTCGCGAGTGGGGAAGGCGGGGGCGCGGGGTGCCGTGAGGAAGGGGCGCGAGGACGGGTGGTGCGGCTGGGACGGCCGAGAAGCTTTGTCATCGAGTTGCCCTCCCCCGGAAAGAGCTGTTTTGAGGGGGCGTCTGCGCCGGGAGTGGGGGCTGGAGTTCCTAGCGGACGTCGGGTTGCGGGGCCTGGTGCAGCGGCGGGAAAGAGAACCGGGGACCAGCAGGGATGCTGCCTGGGGTCCTTTCCTTAGGGGTGCTGGAGAAAGCGCGCAACCCCGCTGTGTTTAGAACGACCCGAGGGTGGAGGTGAACCCTTCCTTACACGTAACAGGTTTTGCGAGTAAGATTTCCTGTCTTGACTCGGTTCAAATCACGATTTGCGTGGAACTGCCACCGAGACTGCAAATGAGATGAGGACTGAGGAATAACCAGAAAGGGAAGGGAGGCTAAGAAAAAGGGAAGTCTGTGCCCAGATTGGAGCATTTTGGGAAATGAAACACACAGAACGTGTTTTTTTTATAAAGTAAAAAAGCCAACATAGATTAAACAGCAGGTTAGAAGTTTATTACGTGTAAAGTCACTGAATAGAGAACGTACTACAAAAGATATCATACGTGAGATTTAAACGAATGATGAAGTACACGTCATTGTCCTGCGTTGTAGACACTTGAGTGAACCCTGTAGTGTTCTGTCCTCAACATGGAAAGACATCAGGGATGGCTCTTACTACAAAAGTATTTTTGGTAGAGGAACTGTACGCAGAATATAGTCAGCTCTAATTTGTGAGCACAGTTTATTTCTGTGCAAATGTCATTAGTTGTGGGGCAGGAAAGAGTAACTCATTTATCTGTCTGCTGTTTTGCCAGTGACCTGAGTTTGCTCCCTTCTTCAAACTGATAACTTGGATTTAAGAACTTGAAGGGGTTTACTCCCCACTAAGGCTTAGTGTTATTGTATCTTGTAGAAAGGTCACGTAAGTTCATTTGATCACGTCTTTCTCTGCCGGCTAAGATCAGGAATATCTGTTTTGATCAGTGAGTTGTTTCTTTTGTGCTGTCTAAGTTTAAAATATAAATTCCAGATATAATTAAAAGCCCATTTTCTTTAATTCTTTGTCAATTTTTTCAGTACATTCTGGATATTTCTGCATGAGAATTATACTGAAATTAAGATGTAAGGACTAAAATGGGCTGGATAGATCTAACAGAAATAACCACGGAGTAAAGAACCCTGCAGCTGTCGCTCAGGCATGGGTAGTGATTTACTGTTTCAAGTGCTTTGAAAGCAAATGACAGGAGGCTGATTTTACTGTTAGAACTTTGATTTTGGTTTCTAAGAATAATGTAACAATCTTCAAGTGTTTTTTTTTTTATAGAAAATGGTAGGTTGTTATAAGAAAGTATGTCTTTCTAGAACAGAGTTGTGTAACATGATGGCAGCTAAATGAATGAATATTAAAACTGATAATATATAGGCACTTATTGATCTGTTTGAGTGGAGTGACATAACATTGTTAGGTATTTACCCAACTAAGTGTTCTTAACGATTGTTCCAAAGACATCTCCAGAATAAAAAAGAAAATGCAGGTAAAACCCTGAATGCTAAAAATGCTTCTGTGTTTCTGCATATGCATGTATGTGTCCAGCACATAATAAACATCTTGGGTTTTTAATGAATTTTTAGTCAGTTATCATCTGCTCCACAATACTGAAAATTTGTTTTTGCATAGCAACTACTTCTCTAGATTTTGATCCTGTTGCATATGCAAGTATTTCCTGGAAAAATCACAGTGCATATTAACATGAAAGGCTGCAAAGAAAACCAGCTTTGTTTAACTTCCTTGTTTTTAGATATGAAAAGTCCCATTTTCTCTCAGAAAATGTCTGTGAACCCAGAATGTGAAAGGGTGTTTTTTTCTCAGTAAAGCAACCCATTTGGCAGGACATTGTCCAGTAGAGGGCAGCTGAAAGTCCTCTTAGTTTGTTCCTACCACAGTCTTCTGAAAATAGTCACAAATGCTCCCGATTTCAGGAGCCAAGCCCCAAGTTATTATACCTGTGCTTGTAGTTGGCTATAATTTGAGATGGCCTCAGTCACTTTGTTGGTTTCAATTAATTTGCTAGAATGACTCAAAGAACTCAGGGAGACAGTTTACTGAAGTCTGCCAGGTTATTAGAAAGGCTGTTAGGAAGGGTGTAGATGATTTATCAGATGGCATAGATGGAAAGGCATAGGAAAAGGAGCCCAGAGCTTTCCTGACCCCTCCAGGTACCCACCCTCTAGAAAAGCCCATGTGTTTATACCTCAGAGCTCTCTAGGGTCTAGAAGCTTCATTTGTGGAAATAGTAAATTACAACAGCAGCTCTTGGGGATCACTTCAAACCTTTGCTCTCTGCTTCAGAGGTTGGGGTGGTGTGGACTAAATAGCCCAACCTTTTCATCCTGACTTGGTTGTTTTCAGTGAATAGCCTCCCATCTGAAGCTGCGTGTAGACTGCCAGACATCTGTCAATATCTTTAGCGTCAAAATCTCACATTTATCACTCATGGGTGTGGGGCTTTTAGGTTCTGCATGTCAGGAAGCGAGAGAAGACCAGAGAGAGAGAGAACATGTACATATGTACACACATGTGTAAATATATTTGTGTGAATATGTGTATGTATATGTGTACTGTGTAAGTTAATAGATACATGTGTGTATATATAAATATAGAATTGTTATTACCGCAATGTCACACGAGTACTTAAAATTAGCCACCCTCATGCAGCACCAGGGGACCATAGTGTATGAGTGTTTTTTGCATGGGTTATCTCATGTGACCACCTAACTTTCTGCAGAGTCACTATTTCACAGACAAGGAACCGACTCCTTGCTTAAGCAGCTGGTTAAAAGTGTAATGACTGTAAGCATGCCGCTGTTTTCTGACTCAGTGAAAAGGCAAAGCTTCAGTATCTAGGGACTATTCCCATTTTCCCCCTCTTTGACATCACCTGCTCTTCCATGTTATAAAATCCTAAACTTACCCTCTTTCTCTACATGTTTCCTTAGGGGAATAACACTCACTTTTGTTATGGTTTTAACTATTTCCTGCAGGCTAAGGCTTAGCATATAGACTAGACGGTGGAATGGAGCAGGTCCGAGGGTAGGTTCTCCCATTACGAAATCCATTCTCTCCTTCAGGTGGCGGACACTTCCTCTGTGGGACACAGGAGAGTGCTGGTGAGCAGAAAGGATGCCTCCTAAGTTCAAGCGCCACCTAAACGATGACGATGTCACTGGGTCTGTGAAGAGCGAAAGGGTACGTTTGGAATC
The DNA here is from genome assembly GCF_000317375.1 of Microtus ochrogaster. Taxonomy (NCBI): domain Eukaryota; kingdom Metazoa; phylum Chordata; class Mammalia; order Rodentia; family Cricetidae; genus Microtus; species Microtus ochrogaster. The sequence continues at coordinate 11,837,754 of NW_004949095.1, forward strand.
TCAAGCTCTAAAGAGAGTCCGTGTAAGCTGCACTCCTTGTAGAAGGTAGAAGGACATCTGGAATGTATGGAGCAGCAAAGGGGCGACCCTTCTGTTGGCCTGAAAGGGTCATGTCTGATGCCCCACAACAAAAAAAAGGCTAACAAAGGAGAAGTAGGACAGATTACCTGATCCTGGCCTTATTTTACCTGACATGAGAGCCTTTAGATTGAAGACCCAAAATGGAGGGTGAATTGGCCTGTTTTTATGTTGAGGTTTGATGAAGCCTGGATGACTGTAGAAATTGATTGGACAGAAGAGTGTGATCTAATAGCAGAGAGAAAGGGGGAGAAAGAGAAACTGTTTCTCCACTTCTTTTTGGCCTTTATGTCCCTTTTTGCTGGAGATGGCTGGATATGGGATAGAGAAACCTTTTGGAATGGGGGTCTCAGACCTATCATCGACAGGGTAGGTCAAAGAATGTTTTTATGATCAGTTCCTAGAAAGATAGGGGAAGATGAAGGTAATATTTTCAGGTTTATGGCCATTTCAGTTAGATGTATATAGTTGAGTGGATTTTGGTATTTTCAGAGCTGGGCAGTTACAGTCAGTTTTAGGGCATAGCTGTATCCCTGAAGGAAGCCCTGTTCTCTTTTCCCGTCATCCACATTCCCTTCAATTCATTCAGCCACAAACAACTTAACCTTTGTCGTTTGACTTATTCTGGGCCTTTTATGTAAATGAAATCATATGTATCTTGTTGTAGTTGGCTTCTTTGATTTGTAATGTTTTCAAAATTGTCAGTGTTGTAGTATTAGTACTTTACATTCCATTTTCTAAATTTTTTTTCATTTTTTATTTTATGGACGTGGGTGTTTTGCCTGCATGTATGCCTGTGTTTGGTGTGTGCAGTGCCCTAGAAGGCCAGAAGAGGGCTTTAGACCCTCCTGAAACTGGAGTTACAGGTGATTGTGAGTCACCATATGGGTGCTGGGAATCAAGCCTGGCTCCTCTGAAAGATCAGGTAGTGTTCTTAACCACTTCGCCATCTAACCAGCCTCTTTACGTTCCTTTTTAGTGCTGAATAATCTTCTGTTGTGTGTATGTGCCACATTTAGTTATCTGTCCATTAGTTAATGGAAATTTTGCGATGCCTGCCCCACAACACCCCATAGTTCAGCTGTTCTGAACACTACTGAATGAATACTAATACATTTTGTTTGAACATATATTTTCATTATATTTTTGGTTGTGAACCTACCCTTAATGGCTGAGCAATTTTCATTGCGGGGGTATGTATGTAGCAACAGAATTACTAGCTCTTGTAGTAACAATACCCAACCTTTGGGGGAGATGTCAGACTTGTTTTCCAAAGTGGGTTGACAGTTTTAAATTTCCAGCAGTGGTATATAAGCACACCCTAACACACCCATACTCTGCCTGCTGGGTGAGAATGATATCTTACTGGATCCTGTTATAAATTCTTTATATTGTATCCCTAACACACATACCTGGTCAGTGAATATTGGTCTTGTGTGTTTCTCAGTGGACAACTGAGATAAACTCTCATTGTCTAGTCTAGTCATCTTCAAAGCAGGATATAAGTCACTGGGCTGTTGTGGGAGCTCCTTCCACTCCTTCAGCCAATAACTGCTGAGATACCAGCCCCAAGGAGCGGAAGGAGCTCCCGCAACACTGGGCTTGTAATTTCATACGATTTTTGTTTTATATATATTTTTTAATTTATTTATTTATTTGAGACAGGGTTTATCTGTAGTTTTGGAGTCTGTCCTGGAACTCACTCTATAAACCAGATTGGCCTCAAACTCACAGAGATTTGCCTGCCTCTGCCTTCTGAGTGCTGGGTTTAAAGGCATGTACCACTACTGCCCGGCTGTTTTATATATTTCAAACTATATTATCAGTATATGAACATTGAACATTGTTAAGTCTTTTTTGTTGTTAAGTCTTCTTGGTAGACGGTTCATTTTATAATTGTCTTATAAAAAGTCTTATTTGGTTATTTATTGCAGTGCTTTAAGGTTTGTCTTTAGGTTACTAATATCTTTATGTTTTGAGCTTACCAGTATATCTTTTCTTCACACTCCACATTATTTTTTGTTTGGCATTTCTTTTAGGTGAATCTCTTGAAAACAAATAGATATTGGCTGGATTTTGTGGCCCTCCAGTCATTTATAATTTTGTTTTTAGTAGGCTCATTGACTTGCTATGATGTTTATATCATTGGAACTTTTCTGTGCCAGCCATTTTCCTATGGGCAGTGAGTGACCTGTTTCTGCTATTTGTCTGGGTCGTTGTTATTTGAACTTCAATTCCATCTCTCTGGAATGATTTTCTGTGACAGCCTCAGGACTTTTATGTAGTCACCCTGTCACTTTCTGCCCCTTCACTGTTTGAATTCTCTCCATGGCATTTTTCTTAGGATCACCTTTTTCTCTGAGAGCCGAGACCGAGTCACAGCTTATGCATGGTGTTTACACCAATGCCTAGCACATATTAAATGCTCAGTGTTAACAAGTATTTTTAATGAGCATTCAACATACCCTTTCTTTTTTACTCTTTAGTGTGTTAGATATTAATTATTTTACGTAGATAAATGGCTATCATACATACATACATTTCTTTTATTTCTCTCATACTTTTACCAGATTGGTTATTTTTATCTCATCTCTTACCTTGGCCAGCGATTACAAGGTACTCTAGTGAATTTATTCACTGTCTTCTTCTTCCCTCTGTTTTTAAAATGTTCACTAAATATTTTAACGATACTGAAATCTCTGTTGTCAATGCACCAAAAATGATTCACCTTCATTAGTTTCCTTTTTTTTTCCCCTTCCTGCCTTCACTCTTCACCAAGATGAGCACGTTAATATACTGTACTTCCTCTCTTCACACCCCCACACCCAGCCTCTGAGCTTCAGTGGGAAAGTTTTAAGCTCTCTTAGAGACTTGTTTTATTGTTGTTGTTGTTGTCTTATTTAAATCCCGACATTTGGGCTGGAGAGATGGCTCAGCCGTTAAAGGCTAGGCTCACAACCATAAATCCCGACATTAAAGACTTGTTTTATGATGTTTTTTATTAACGTACTGTTCACAGTGACACATCATCATTGTGTGTGTGTGTAAGTCTGGTGTATATGCACTGTGTATGCACGTGTGCTCACCTTTGTGTGTGAGTTGAAGTCAACATTGGGTCTTTTCCTCAGTTGTTCTACGCCTAGTTTTTGAGACAAGGTCTCTCACTGACCGTGGTCGTGACCTTGCTGGCCAGAGAGCACTGAGGAGCCTCCTGGTTCCATACCCCAGCATTGGGTTAGTGCATAATGCCACACTCGGCCTTTTACATGGATGCTGGAAATGCAACTCAGGTCTCGTGCTTGTGAAGCAACTCCTTCATCTCCCGAATAATCTCCCCAGACTTCATCAAACATACAGTTTGGCTGTACATTTGATTAGATTCTTTGATTCCATCCATCTGTATCCTAAGACTTTGTTCTAATTTGATTTTCTTTTTGGCTGGTCTCATTCCTTGAGCAGTTGTCCTCAGAAAAGATGCATAGGTGATTTTGTTTCCCATTTCTGTAGATGTGAATTACCGGAACTTTAAAGCACCAAAAATCTGCTCTTTCGTTTTCCTTAGGGAGCAATTGCTCTTTGCTCTTCCAAGCTGCTAGAAGCTGTCTTCCATTCTTGGTTCATTTACTCCACTTTCAATCTCATTTTCTTAGTGTCTCACCCCCTCTGCCTGCCTCTTCTCTTTGGAAGAACCATTGTCCTTGGTTGGGACTGAGATGAATACTCAAAAAGACCTTCAGACTCCTTTCACATGGCAAGTCTCACCTCAGAACTTAACAGAGTCACAGGTTTCAGTTATTGGGACATGGACATCTTCGGGACACCGTTACTCTGCCTACATGGGAGGTATTATTTGTGTTTGAAGGTCAGGATTTTGCTTGTGTTTACTCTCCTTTTAGGACCTCTTGTTCTCCTTTTAGGGAGAGTGTGGACCATCTTCATTTCAGGGAAGACTTTCCTTTGGTAATGTGAAACTGTAAAGTTAACGTTTGTTGGAAATTAACATGTGTAGTGGGCTGTTTCTGGACTAAGTATCTAGAAGAGCCTTTGTCTTAGCTCTGATGTCTCCCCCTTGCTCCTTCTGGGGTACATTGAGCTCCACAGTTGGCTGCTGCCAATAGAGAGAGTGCAGGGAAGGAGAGTGACTACCATGACTGCCATGCCAGTGACAGGTTCTGAACTGGAAGTTTCCTCTGGAAGGTCAGCAGACCTTGTCCCATAGGTTCCAGCTGCCAACGAGGCGTCTGCAGTTTACCCTTCTCTCTTCCTGGAAGCCGGTTTAAGAACGTCAGCAGCCCAGAGCTTGTTTCTTTTCTCTGCCCTGACACTTCGTAGTTTCTCTGCATCAGAAAACTCAAATCTTTTTCATTTTTTTTAACAGAGAAATCTTTTGGAAGATGACTCAGATGAAGAAGAGGACTTTTTTCTGTAAGTTAACTTTTTCAGTTGTAATTAGCAGACAAGAAAGTGCACATAGTTAAAGTGCTCATTGCGAGTTCTGACATATACTAAAATCTCTATAATATCATCCAAAGAAGGAACACAGAGCTTGCCCTAGAACTTTCTTCCACTGCTTTGTAAGCTGTTGCTCTCCCAGGCTGGAGTTTCCACAGATCTGGTTCTGTCACCACAGCTTCTGTTCCCTAGAGTTTTATATAAGAGAAGCCACGTGACCCCCTTTTTCTTTCTCAACTCACTCCATTTGCCATACCTGTTCACTTTGACTCAGTGTGGATCCGCAGGTGGGGTGTTTTGCTGAGTCGTTTCCCTTGTGTGGATATACTACAATCCATTTATCCATTCACTTGGCTGTGGATGTTTGGGGGGTTATAGTTTTTTACTAATTTTACTAATTTACTATAGTAAATTTCTTGTAAATGTTTGTGTGTAGGTATTTATGAGGACACTTGCCTTCATTTCTCTTGGGTAAATCCCTGGCATGAAGGCTGGTGCCCATTCATGTCTGTCTTCTAAAGTGGCCACACTGCGACTAACGCTTTGATTTAACTGAATCAATTTTTCATATAGCTTTCCTCTGTCCCATCCTTCCAACAGGCTCTCACACCGTATCCCAGGCTAGCCACAAACTCAGCCATCACCTTGCCTTTGTTTCCCAAGTGCTAAGATTAGAGATGTGTGCCACTGTGTATCTGTCTGTCTGTCACTTTTTCTGTTTCTCATCCTCACTCTTTCCGTCCCTTTCCATGTCCTTCTCTTCTCTCTTCCTCTTTCCTTCATTTCCTCCCGTATTTATTATATCATAAATATTATATTGAAGAAACAATGTCACTATAGTAGTTTTAATATGTTTTTTAGTTGTTGTTTGTTTTTTGAGACATCTCTATGTAACAGCTCTGGCTGTCTTGGAACTCACTTGGTAGACCAGGATGGCCTCTCACTCACAGAGATCTGCCTGCCTCTGCTTCCCAAGTTCCTGGATTAAGGGTGTGCACCCAGCTTTTGGAATGTTTTAACCTAATGGTTTTTAGGTAACTGTCTCATCTGTGGCATCCTTACTTAATCACTGATTTTTCATGCTTGCTTCTGGATTCATTCATAATTATCTGGTTCAGAATATGAAACAGTGCTCTGACCTGTCATTTGGGATAGATTGCTGTTCAGAGTTCTAAGTACAGATCTCCAGTGCTGACTTGGAGCTCTGAAGACCAAGAGGGAAAAGCTTACAGAAGTTAAGGCAAGGTGATATTCTAATACTTATAGATGATATTGTTTTAATGAATAGTTTAATTTTTTTCTTCTAAATATGTTTTCTTAGAAATGCATATTTTCCCTTCCTTTAGAGAGTTCCATGTCTGAAAATTAAGAACCTCAGGTTGTTTTGTTTTTTTGAGTTTTGTACTTGAAACCTTCTCTATCTTCTAAAAAATTATAACAAAATACCCTGAAGCTCCTATTCCTAGAGCACTGAAGTGGATGGATCAGGGTGTTATATCCTTGGGTGTAACAAGAGATAATAGTAACAAATTGAGACTGTTAAATGCTTCCTTGTGCTCTTGCATTTTCTTCTTGCCGTGTGCATATCTGTAAGAAAGGTATATAAAGGGGGCTGGAGAGATGGCTCAGAGGTTAAGAGCGCTGCCTGCTCTTCCAAAGGTCCTGAGTTCAATTCCCAGCAAGCACATGGTGGCTCACAACCATCTGTAATGAGGTCTGGTGCCCTCTTTTGGCCTGTAGGCATACACACAGACAGAATATTGTATACATATTAAATAAATAAATATTTAAAAAAAAGAAAGGTATATAAAAGTAGATTCAAATTTTTAATGTTTTGAGTAAATTCAAAGCAAGTTGCAATTTCAGTTCTAGAATTGACCACAAAGGTATTCATAGTCAATGACAGTCTAGTTGGTATGACATTTCAGAGTTCAATGTGTAGGAAAACTATCACTAAAGATTAGGATTATGGACTTTCTCAGGAGGTTTTACCCCTTGGAAGAATTAGATTATGGCCAACATTATATACCATGAAGTAGATACATGATTATGAAGGATTCATTTCAACCAAGTTCTGTAAAATGCAGCTACATATGATTAATGATGATCCATATTTAGAATCCAGCTTGATTGCTCACATAGATGTGTTTCTTGTTTTCATATTTGTGTGATATTGTCATTACTAACATGAACTGGGTATTTTATTTTCAGTCGGGGACCATCTGGACCAAGATTTGGACCTAGAAATGATAAAATTAAACAGTAAGTTCCTAGATGCTCATTCATTTAAATTATTGTTATAGTTCTCTGTGGACCAGGGCTATCATATGTGGCTGTTGTTTTTATAAACAAGCTTTTTTCATTATTAGAACACAAGCTATATCCATTTGTTTCCATATTATCTGTAGCTGTTTTTGAGCTCCAACAGCAATGTTGAGTATTTGTGACACAGAGATCACAGAGCCCATAAAAGCTAAGATTTCTGCTCTGTTGCCTTGTGTAGAAAATGTTTGTTAGGTGAGCATGGTGGCACATGCCTGCATTCCTTGCCATCATAATACAAGCTGCTTTCAGATTCATATTGTGTGGAAAAAGAAAGAGTAGCCAAGGTGCTCGCTCCCTGCACCATCGTCTCTCACCTCAGCTCTAATGCCCACTGCGGCCAGTGACTTCAGTAACAACTGTAGAATACTGCGGTACAGAAGAATTGCTGCTTAGACTGCAGCTACCTCGTCAGTACCTGGGAGTTTGAAGAAGCTGTCTAATGATGGTCCACATGGAGTGGAGTGAAACGGGCCTCACAAGCCACGCACTGTCTCAAGTTCAGTGGATTCACAGGGCATTCTGCATGATGCCTGCATGGTGTCAGTGTGTCACTGTTGAGCCAGAGTGACTCTATCCATCTTTTATATCCAAGATGTCACTGGAGCAGAAGGATCTATTGATGATACTTTTGGGTTTTGATATTGTTGTTTTATCCAGCCAATATGCTTTATTTCCTCTCCAGAACGCTTCTACAGAGTGAATCTAATGTAGGATAGGGCCTGTTGTGACTCTTGAGACACACACACATACAAATTATTACTGTGACTTTGACAATCACAGAATTTTTGTTTTTGTTTTTGTTTTGTTTTGTTTGTTTTTTTCGAGACAGGGTTTCTCTGTGGTTTTGGAGCCTGTCCTGGAACTAGCTCTTGTAGACCAGGCTGGTGTCGAACTCACAGAGATCCGCCTGCCTCTGCCTCCCTAGTGCTGGGATTAAAGGCGTGCGCCACCATTGCCCGGCTTCACAGAATAAAGAACTATTGACTGATGTAGCGGTTCTTGCTCATAGAGCTGAAGGCTGGCCAGATTTAGCTGGAAGTCAGTCATCAAGGAGCAAACTGAAAATTGATGGCCCAGCCTCATGAACTCTAAGATAACATGACTCACTAGTGTATATAAGATGGCAGAGGACATCTTGCCTTGCCACATGCGTAAGGAAAACTCCCTGACATTAGTCTAGCACACCAAATCAGTCATTTTATTTAACTAAGATGCATTATTACTACTTAATTTATAATAATTAAATGGAGTATTTCCCAGCATTTTAGATCAGCAATATTATTGCTTTGTTGGAGTTTAATTGGCCAGTAATTGTTAAAGTTGGTTACAGATTAATAAAAAATATCTACAGCACTTTTTAGGAGACATTTTTGAGAAATACTCTTTATTTACTTGCTTCTGTAAAATTCATTTTATTGTGTCATTTTCTTCTTTCTTTTTTTTCAATCCCAGGGCTTGAGCCCAGAGCCTCATGGATACTAGGCAAGAGCTCTACCACTGAGCTACACCGCCAGTCTTTCTAAAATCCTATTTAAGTCAGGGTCTTTCTGAGCTGACAGGCAGACCTTATTTAAGTCAGGGTCTTTCTGAGCTGACAGGCAGACCTTGAACTTGAGACACTCCTACTTCCTCCTCCTGCTGAAATTACTGACTTAGACCATCAGTTCTACAAAAGTTTATGACTTTTATTGGAATGTTTCCTCTGCTTTTAAGTTGAATTATAGCATCTTAAATGCTACTTTGATAATTTTAGATACTTTCTGTCACAGATGAGCAATCTGCTATCAACTTACTCCAACCAGTTCAAACTTTATAAGGCACCCAAGGATTTCCCATGATATAACGGCAATATATATGCAGTTGTAAGAATTCAATATAGTTTTAAAACTTCTTTGTTGGGACCACCAAATTGGCTCAGCAGGAAAGGGTATCTGCCTCCATGCCTGAGAACCTGAGTTCAGTTCTTGATATCCACATGGAGGAATTGCAAGAGAGCTGGCTACTGTGTGTGCGTGCACACACACACACACACACACACACACACACACACACACACGTGCGCGCGCGCACACACACACACAATGAATGAATGAATGAATGAACGAATGAACAAATGAAAACACAATTTAAAACAACAAACCCTCTTTGTCAACGGTACTTTAAAAGGCAAGGTGGGGTTGTTAACGGGAAATTAGTATTTTCTTTATAAGAAAGACTGTGTATGTGTGGCAGAATATAATTTTTGTTTGTTTGTTGTTTTGTTTTTGAAGACAAGATTTTTCTTGTGTCTTTGGCTGCCCTGGAACTCACTCTGTAGACCAGGCTGTCCTGGAACTCACAGAGATCCATCTTCTGTGCCTCCTGAGTGCTGGGATTAAAGGTGTGCACCACCACCACTGGAGATCCACCTGTGGAAGACTGAGACTAGATTCCTTTCTTCCATTATGCACAAAAGTCAGTTCAAAAGTGGGCCTAAAGACCTTGGTGTAAGACTGAGACTTTGGGGCTACTAGAAACCACATGGTAGATACATGGGCGAAGCAAGATTTGACAAGTGGCAACTCCAGTAAATTACTAAGTCTCTGTGTAGCCAAAGGGCAGAGTGGAGAGAGCCTCTGCAGGCTGCTCACCCAGCCCTGGGTTCATGTCCACAGTAAACAAAGAGCTGAGCAGCCAAAGCACAAGCAGTCTAGTTAATAAAGGACACCATGAAGAACTAGTACGCAGCTATCTGTGACAAGATGTACACCATCTTGAGCTGCCAGGGAAGTGCTTATTTAGACCACATTAAGATTTCCCCTCACCCTCGTCAGAATGCTGTTAAGAAAAACAAACAAACAATGTTTGAGAGGATTCGGGGGAATCCTGCTGCTAGAAACATAAATTAGTTCAGCCAGTACAGATCAGTGTAGAGGTTCTTGGGAAAAAAAAGTTAAAAATCATCCTAATTATCTGGGTACCCACCTGTAACCTGGTACTTGGCAGGGTTGTCCTCAGCTACATACTTGTTGAGTTTGAGGCAAGCTTGGACTGTCTAAGATACTATCTCTAAAAACTTCTTTAAAAAACCGGGCAGTGGTGGCACATGCCTTTAATCCCAGCACTCAGGAGGCAGAGGCAGGTGGATCTCTGTGAGTTCAAGACCAGCCTGGTCTACAAGAGCTAGTTCCAGGACAGGCTCTAAAACTTCAGCGAAACCCTGTCTCGGAAAAAAAAAAAAAAAGATTAAAAATTGAATGCCATATGATCTAGTATATCATACCCAGTGCTTCTGTGTATGAGTCCCCCCTTCCAAAAAATAGTCAAAGGCAGCTCACTTTAGGGACGTGTGCAGTACCCTTTCATCATGCATTCATAATAGAAAAGTTATGAAATCAGCTGAGGTGCCCATCAGCAAACAGAAAAATGGGAGGCACTGGAGATTATCGTGTAAAGTGAAGTAATCTGGCCTCCTAAAGACAAGGGCCACACGTTTCCTCTCATGTGGAGTGTAGCAGGGGAGGAGGGTTAAAAGGCCACAGGTGGAATGGGAAAAACGTGGAAAGAAACGGGTAGGAGAGGGGATAGAGATGCTCAAGGTACACTGTGTATGGAGATGTCACAGCGAAACCTAGGAGTTTTGAGCCTTTTGAGTTTATTTTAAAATCATGAAAATATGGCACATTAATATCCATAATAGCTATAATCGGAGTGTGCGTAGCAGCCATAGTACATTTCATCTCTGTCCTGCTAGTTGACACTTGTGTGACATACAAATGACTACTTGGAAACTCAAGATGGTTCAGGCTTGTCTTAGACTCTATGTAGCTGAGCACAGCCCTGACCTCCAGATCCTCCTGTCTCCGTCTTTCAAGTTCTAGGTTACAGGGAGACATCAACATACCTAGATTTTTTTCATCCTTTTCAGGAGCCTCCATGTTGATTTCTGCTTTGACTGGATTTATTTCCATTCCTACCAACAGTAACTAAGGGTTTCCCTCTGTGCGTTCTCACCAGCATTGGTTGTGAGCAGAGACTTGCTTTCATTTTTAGCACAGAGGGCTTTACTGTCACTGCCTTCCAGCTCTCTAGTCACTAGGTCGGCTTCACAGAATTCACACTCCAGTTGTTCACTTACTCAGCACCACTGCCCTAAAATACTCTGCCATGCACTCACAGGTGAATCAGTTGGCTATTTCATTGTGTTCAGTCCTTAAGGTGGGGGATGGGACACCTAAGCTGGCAGTTTTTCAGCTTTAAGATTAATGAAATGGGTTAATTGTACAACTGATTGTATAGTTGTATAAGTATTCATGGCACTGTTCTTTAGAAGGGTAAATATCTTTAGCCCTCTGCTGGATAACTAGGATCTGCAGTAAAACATCTCTTGGAGATTCTGCAGCCATGTCAGATCTGCTTGTCCATATCCCTGCTTGGTTGAGTCTTACTCTTAGAGCCTTCAGTAGAATAATGTGCGGGAAGAGAACTCTCGGAAGCTGGGATGGATCCCAAAGGCTATGTGTGGATAATCCATGGTCACGCATAATGTTTTTAACATAGGTGGAAGATGGGATCGCCAGACATAGCCATTGCTGCGCATACGTGACCACCCTGCCTCTCAATCACCTCTGAGTGGGCCTTCCCCTTGTTTCTAAAGCACACACTTCGACTGGCTCAAATAAAGGACAGAACTCGATCTCAGAACTGCACATGATCCCTCATTCCCAACTGTGGGTTAATTTGGGGGCATAGTATAGGACATGACAGAGAGGAGATGTGTATTGGGATGTTTAAAAAATGCCCAAATGACCTGGCTTTGGTAGTGCACACCTTTAATCCCAGCCTTGGGAGGCAGAAGCAGATGGTGTGCGCTCTCTCTCTCTCTCTCTCTCTCTCTCTCTCTCTCTCTCTCTCTCTCTCTCTCTCTCTCTCTCTCTCTCTCTCTCTCTCTCTCTCTCATACACACACACACGAAAGACAAGTGCATATTCTTATTTACTTAACCGTATGTGTGTTTCACTGTGTGTATAGTTGCTAATAATCATTGTGCTTTTTTGAGTTTTAAGGAACAGAAGTTCTCTTTCTCTTTTTAGATGTTTCATTGTCAAGGCTTGTTATATAAATTTAAGATAGGTTCTTACCTGTGTTTAGAGCATCAGAGGGATGCGGGACACTCAATTAAGCATTTCTGTGTTTTTCTGCTTTGGAGGGAGCTCCTAAGTGACAGTAGGTCGATGAGGACTGTTTGACTAATTCTGAAGTTTGTTCAGTTTGCACTGGATAGTCTGAAGTTTGATTAGAAGAGTCTCCCATCTCAGAAAAGAAGAAAACCATTTTCATTTTGAAAGGCTGCATGGTAGCACGACCAATAAAAACCCAGAAGCAGATATTGGGGTTCAAGCTGAAGATCAGAAAATCAAAGCAGCCAAGCCACTAACCTCTACCAAGGCTCAGACAAACAAATAACCTGTCCGCAACGTGACTGCAGACTGCAATGCTCTCCACCAAACCTCAGACTGCACTGGGCTCATGTCTCCTACCTTATATTCTTCTCTCCTCCCAGCCATAATCACTACTGTCTCCACCTTCCTAGTGTTGGGATTAAAGGCCTGGGATCTTTATTTATTAAGACACAAATAAAATATCACTATACTAATTGTTTTTCACTTTTGCCTTTTGGTGGTGTTTCCAGATATTCTTAGGTATTCCGGGTGGTCTTGATTCTTACTTATACTTAAGGGAAAACTAATGATCAGTGGAGAATAATGGCCATTGGGTGTATTCAGTGCCTCATAAAGTGTGCTGGACATTTCCATTTTAGAAACGGTAGTTTTTATTACCCCAGTAAACCTGGCCAGACACCTTGGTAAGTCTTTTATGGTTGAAATGCATTGCAAAGAAAGGTAGGTTATGATTATCAGTTTTGCCTGCTGTTTCAACAGTCTAGTAAAAGGAAAATGAAACACTGAGTCACACTTAGCATTCTGTCAATGTTCGATTTGCTTATGAGATATACTCAAGATAGAATCAAGACTAAAAATAAGCTTTCAGTTAAATATTTCCTTAATGTGTATCCTTAATCCTTAATTACTTGAGAACTCAGGCCAAAAATGGAAAAACATTGCTTTAGTTGAATGACAAACCATAGTTCTCTGAGAATTTGCCACATAGTAAAAGTTCTAACAGTGTGCGTATCCCTAAAGGAAGAATAAATCTCATCTTTTTTAAACTAGTGTTCAGAATCAGATGGATGAAGTCATTGATGTAATGCAAGAAAATATTACAAAGGTCATTGAGCGGGGAGAGCGGCTAGATGAACTGCAGGACAAATCAGGTACAGCTGCTGCCTTCTTTCCGTATCTCTTGATATTATGAATATGCGTGTAACTGATACCTACCTTTCCTTTGTCTCACTGATGCGTAGGAAGTCAACATTCAGTTCTTAAGACTCACGTCCGTGCTTGGTTTCTGCTCACTAATGTGAATGGTCTTACTATATTTCCTTCTTACTCAGTTAAGAATGGAGAATTTAAAACTACAATGCCAAAAAGTTAATCCCCTCTTTTCTCTTGTCCTGTTAATGTTGATATGCTTTGTGTTTTTTATGTCAACATGGTAAAGTTAATCTGTGTTCAGTACTCTTTTCAAACTTGTCAAGTATCTTTATTTTATGTATTCTCTGGTAATTAGGGAGTTTTCTTTACTGATGGGTGTTAGTCTCTGTGTCTGTAATGATTCCCATATCTGGACCTCCAATATTGTTTGAATGATGACTTAGGCTTTCCTGGATACTTAGCAGCTTTTGTTTACAGGCAGCTGCTAGCCTTTGAGCCTGTAATGATTTTTGGCACATATTAGCCATTCATGCAGTTTGAATGGTGAGTGGCTGCATGCCAGATTCATTCTTGATAGACTTGCCTGACCAGAAACTTGCTTGATTACTTTTCTTTTCACTCTAAATCAGTTATCCTTGTTTCCTAAAAATTTAATTTTCTCTGTGTGCAAATTTTTTCTAGCGTTGTGCCAAAGTATTTGTTTTGTTTCCAGTGTTGGCATCTGATGTGTACTATCGGGCATTGGCCCAAGAGCAACAACCACAGCCCCTATTTAAAAAAAAAAAAAAACTGCTATTACATTAATTTGTGTGCATGTGCCTGAATTGGAGCACACAAACAATGATGAACGTGTGAAGCCTAGGGTCTTGGCTCTCTCCTTCCATCATGTGGGACCCTGTGTTCAAACTCAGGTTATCAGGCTTAGTGTCCATCTGGCATCCCCCACTATTTTTATTTTCAACCTCTATTTTCTTAAAAAATTCTTTGAACCAACTGACCTTCCATTATGTTTTGCTTTTGTTTTTTCCGATATAGACTAATGAAATTTGTGTGTGTGTGTGGAGGGGGATTTAAAAAGTAGAAATTGATGGATTTGTCTTCGTGTGACTAGATAAAATAATTGTGTCATTTAATCCGACTCTCCACCCTCTGTGTGATACAGAAAGCTTATCGGATAATGCAACTGCATTCAGCAACAGATCCAAACAGCTCCGAAGGCAAATGTGGTGGCGTGGATGCAAAGTAAGTAAAGGAGAAGGTGGGGTTGAGAGCAGAGAAAGATTTGAGGAGAAGGGGCCACTAGTCTCTGAGCTCAGTGAGAACCAGCGCTGTAACTGCTTTTCTTATTGGGAGATTTCCTCAGCTTTGGACACGAAAGAATAACTAGAGGAACTAAGCACTGTCTGATCCCTCCCAGCTCTCTGTGAAGGTGCCCTCATTTCCCAGTGGTCCAGCGTTTGGACACCCAGTGATGCCCATCTGCCCTCCTTAGCAGCACTTCTTCCTAGCAGTTTTGGGGATATACAGAGTGGTTTGTTTTTTTATTTTTATTTATTTATTTATTTTAATAAAATGAAATCTGGAGAGAAATATGATTTTTTTCTCCTAGAAGTAGTTTGTATGCCAGAAATTGTCCTAACAAAAAGAAAAAGTCCCATTTGATTCCTTCATTATTTCAACAAAATAAGAAATAAAAGAAAAATTTTAGTAAGGACAAATGGATTCACTATGCACTAATATCCTTCAGAAATGAATTTGCCTCTTAAATCAAGTGTGGCCAAGCATGAAACAAATATCCTTTAACATTTTATAGCAAATTTCATGTTATGAGAACAAATCTTTCCTTCTTCCTCTTGAGTCTAGGATGCGTTTTTATTTTGCCCAAATCCTTAAACATGGGCTCATTGTTTTTAAACCCTCATTTTAGGGTTCAACAATAATTTTTTTTTTTTTTTTTTTTTTTGGTTTTTCGAGACAGGGTTTCTCTATGGCTTTGGAGCCTTTCCTGGCACTAGCTCTGTAGACCAGGCTGGTCTCGAACTCACAGAGATCCGCCTGCCTCTGCCTCCCGAGTGCTGGGATTAAAGGCGTGCGCCACCACCGCCCGGCCAACAATAATTTTTTAAACCCAAATTTGCCATGTTAAGGATTTCTTCCAAAAGATGTCTTGGATTTACCAAGTTTTATCTGTTTATCTGTTAAATGTCTTGTTTCCTGAAGTAAGAAGAAGAAAGAAGAAGACAAGTTTCATTGCTCCCCTCATATAGAACGTTTTTTCTATTTATTTTTGTTTTCTTCAGAGAATAAATTTTGTATTTTCTTTAATTTCTTCTCCACCTCCTGCTCTAAGGTTTTTAAAGAGAGTTTAAAATATACAGGATTGTTGTTTTAAACAGACTCAGACTCAGTTAACTCTGTAGCCCACTCTAGCATCAAGCAGGCAGTGAACAGCATGGTCATGTAACTTAGCAGAGACCATTGGAAGCAGCGAGTGTTCTCTACCTCACCTTCTCAGGCTTCTGTTTCTCCCTCCTCCTCCTCTCCTAGCGTCTGGGGCAGTTCCCACGCCCCACGTTCTGGATTGACTGACTGCAGTGACTTAGGAAGGCTGTTATGGAAAAGGAGATAGACACACCAGAGGTTGCCAGTGGCTGAAAGGTTGTAGGCTGTGCAGTTGCTTATGAGGGAACTTTGGGGGCCAGTGATGGAAACGTATCTAGTTATGATGGTTTTAGATACTTCTTGCTCCAATTTGGAAACCTAGGAAGAAAATTCTATTCAGTAAAGTGTTTTTAAATTTTTGTTGGTTTTCCATATACATTTTATAAAGTTAAGCCTAGTTAACTTTATATTATTAGACAAATTAATATGTGTTTTGGGAAAGGTAAGAAAGCTACTATTAAATTCCATATGATTTAAAAAATATTTTCAGGTTAAATAAAGAATTTAAGTACCTTTTAGTATAATATAAACCCTTTAGCGTAATCTAAGCCCAGGTTCAAGACTATTTTTACATTTTTAAGTAATCGTAATTAAAGACTTTTATATCCAAATTGCAAAGCTTTCTGTTTATTTCTTGGGTCACTTTGTTGGTGCCACAGTTGTGATGTCATGAAGGGTTAGCAGTGATTCTGTTTTTAAAATGTTTAACTAATTCCTGTTTTTATGTATAATTGTCATTTATGAAACATTTCTTTATTACATTGGAAATACTGATTTTTTTAATTTTTGAAGGTGAACCTTATTATAAAAATCTTGGAAATTAAAAAAAAAAAGAAATCACACACTGAAGTTAACCAGTACATCTGGGACCTATTCAGTTAGAATAGCCACTCTGAAGCTTTGTCACCTCACTCTGGACTTTACACTTTCACTATCTAATGTATTTTATATACTTATACACTTATTGATCTTTTGAGTACCCCCCCAAAAGCCGGCTGGCCTAACTCACTCTGTAAACCTTGAACTCACAGAGATCCACCTGCCTCTGTCTCCCAAGTGTTGAGATTAAAGTCATGAGTTTTTAACTATATGAAAATGTTTGATGAAAGCAAGGCTTTGATACATCAAGGAAATGAAACTAGTTTAAATAATGTGTGCACTTAAGAAACAATAAAATTATGATTGTGATATTTTTATATAAAAAGATAACAAAATATCAAGCCGCTGACTGAGAAATGATCCTCAGGCTTCTCTAAGTGGAACCGGACACCATACTCTTGTGTTGTTATTTATAGAGAATCTAAAGTATAGGCCTTAGTGTGGGCATTACATCATGAAGGGGTGAAAGCACGGTGAGGAAAGAATCGACAGGATTCGCATGCACTCGGAGACACTGCAGTGATGCCTGCTGCCGCATATGTGATGGTCCCCGTGAAACCTGCTGTCGTGTAGATGGCAGTCCCTGTTCATGGTTTTGTTTTCCATTGGTTATGTACAGTGAGCTGAGGTTAGAGAAACCTAAATTTGTCTTGGCACTTGGAAGAGAAACACCAAATTCATTTTACTTTATTATACATGTGTTCCATTTTATTGTTGGTTATTAGTCTTCTTTTTAGTTTATCAAATTATCTTTGGTATGCCTCTACAGGGAAAACTACACATAGAGGATTTGGTATCATCCATGGTTTAAGGCATTCATGGGCTGAGGGCACATGACTTCCCACAGAAGAGAGGAGGACCATTGTACATAAAATAATAGTGGACTACTGGCTGCCAGAATTTTTATCCAGTCCTAACCAGAACTGCTAAAACTACAGTTTTGGGTCTCACATTCGAAGTAGGCCACCCCGAGAAGGCTCCGACTGTGACTGCTTACTGTGCAGTACATCCTTAGATGGTAACATCCTCCAGAGCAAACCCTCACATTTGTGGGAACTTCAATTATTTATGTAAAAATACAAGACATCCATCAAGTTCATGTGAGAAACAGCGAATTGGAAACCCTGCAAGGAGTGTGCCTGTTAATTGATGAGGCAGGGAAATAAGTAAGTAGCAGTCAGAGAGTCTTGTCTTTATTAACAAGTCAGATTTCATTTGCCTTTTTGTGTGTTACAGATAAAAGCCATCATGGCTTTGGCTGCAGCTATCCTTCTGCTAATGATTATCAGTAAGTATTTCTTGGATCATTGTTTCTTGAGGTATTGTGTTTTGTAAGGCTTAGGGTTTGATTTGGTGTTCATTTTTTTCAGAGACATAATCTCACTATGTAGCCCAGGCTGTCCGAAATGCTACTGTGTAGCCCAGGCTAGCCTCTTGCTAGTTTTATTTTAAGTCATTTTTATCCTTTTCATTTCAGTTGACCTAATGTATGTAATGCAAGCATCGAGTAATGGCACGTGCATTGAACAAGAAGGGGGCCTTTACCTAGACTTTCAGTCTCTGAAGACTGCTTTGACAATGTCTGAGTGTGCATTTCTGTGGGGTCTGTATCCTTGGCTAGATCCTCAAAAGGGCACTCCTCCTTCTGCTCCTCAGCCACACCCCAGTCACAGCTCGGGGCTCAACCATTTGTTTAAGGCAGAATCTGGTATCTGTTAGACTTAGGACAAAATAGTTTTTTGTTTACTGTTGTGATCAGGAGACAAACTCAGTTAGCTTCTCTAGATAATTTTGTATGTGTGTTTGTAGATTTGAGCTTAGTTTTAGTTCTGAAAGCATAATTCATTCTGTTTGTTTTTTCTTAGTAATTTTTTCGAAGTTAGACTATTTTTTATAAGTACCTTTCTTCAAGATCTCTAATATTTACAGAGATTTTGTAAAGAATTAAAATCTTAAAAAATTGAAATTTTTATAAGGATATTTTTAAACTTAAAAAGTGTTATAAAGAACTAACAAAGAACTGTAATCCAGTCTCACTACCTGGGTAATAAAGAACTAACAAAGAAGAACTGTAATCCAGTCTCATTACCTGGGTAATAAAGAACTACAAAGAAAGAATTGTAATCCAGTCTCACTACCTGGGTGCTGCTGTGTGGGTTTGTTTAGTAGTTGAAGTGTATTTGTAGCCATTTAATTAACCATGTTAATGCTCATGCTACTTCCATGGTCATTCAGAGCAAGGAGAATTTTGACTTCCTTGACCCATAGGTCTCCAGCTGGGGTTAAATGGAAGTCTGCCTTCTTATTTCAGCTTTCATTGTATAACCAAGTGTCCTTTCATAGACTTGTTGGCCCACAGTTCTGCTGACTTCGTGGTTTGAAATGGACCTCACAGATGGTCTAGAAATGCTACCCTCTTACTAAATGCTATGCCACACCTTCATAGACAATACTCGAGCATATTCAGGGATGAGCTACAGTGCTGCTGCCCTTGACTCCATTGTAATGTTTTAATTCATGATATCTGTTCAACAAGGTGTCTTTCAATAGAAGCACACATAAAGCCAGAGACTCATGGGAACTTAACCCTGTATTTTCCCTAGGTGTAGTGGTTCAGGAGTCACCAGTTCAATGTTATGATAACTTTGTAGAATATGATTATCACAGACAACAAGAACCTACCATAAATAGTGGGCACCATGCATAAAAAGGACTATACAATTCAACTATACTCTCCCTGTACTATACTGTAGCTGCTATTAGTATGGCTATTTTATATGCTTTTAGTCTTTTCCTCTTGGTATGTAAGCATGATTTTCAAAAGCTGAGATTGTATCAGACATTTTCCAATAAATACTTTATTAATTATTTTCCCACATTGTTAAATATTGTAATAGTATTTAGAAGCTATGGGCTACTGTTTTGCCGCAGTTCATTTGCTCAAGAGGCCAGCGTTAGAGACTTGTGTTGTTTTCTGATGGTTCTGCATTTGTTCGTATTTCATAGCTGTTGTCTCAGATCAAGGTTTGGCCCAGGTTTCTCCTCTCTAGCAGTGGCCGATACCCACACTTAGGATTGTGCTTCTGACCTAGCTGTTGTTGGTTCTGATTTTGATGTGTTCTTTTTCTTTTTTTGTTTTACTTTTTTCTCTTACAGTTCTTATAGTTGTGAAAAACCGTACTTGATTTGATGACAGAGATCCTCATTAAACAAGATCTGGGACAATAATAATTAAAGATTGCTGCATAATTTAAATGAAACCTATGTATATAAAACTTTCAGTTTTTCTTTTTCAAGAAACTAAAAGGCAAGTACCACTTCAAATTGGAGCATTGAGAATATCCAATTATGTTCTTCCCAACTAGCAAAATGTGTTTTTGAATAATTATATTTAAGACAAAGATAACTCTATTTTGCTTTATTCCAAGGATCTAATTTGAAACTAGATACTTGCCAGTTTGTTATATGTATATATAGTTAAACACTGATGACAATATCCCATACTTGTGTTTTAGTGGCATTAAAAATGTTTATTAATACCTTAAAGTGAGGGTCAGTCTGGTGGTCAGAAGCCTGTGTAGAGTCCTGACTCTCATGCTGAAGGAGATTCATAACCATCCTATCAGTATTTGCAAGAATGTCATTCTTTTCATATTGTAGTTGCTTTGCAGGCCATTTCCACAGTTACAGATTAACAAAAGCTATGTGTTGTAATGTTCTGCCTTCAGCTCTACCTGAAACATTCCAGTAAACCTATTCTGACTGTATAAGGAAATACGTGGTAATTTTTTGGTATTTGCATTTTGAAAATGGGAAATTTAAGCAGTGTGAAAAGCATAATATGGTACCATAAAACTGGAGATAATAAAAGTATTGGAGAATGTCATTGGAGTGTCTGAAAATGAGCAGTATGTAGCGCCCAGTCTTGGTCCAGTTGATTGTCAGTTAAACTACAATAAAAAGGGACTAATTTTCATGTGAGTAAGTGCAATCTGCAGGTAATTTTTCCTTGATTTAATTTGTTAATAGTTTTCCCTCTTTAGCCCTGTGCCAGAAGAGCATAGTCTTCTGCTTTGACTATCATGTTTCTCCGGCACTCTTGGTGTGTTCTCTGACACTTTTGGGGACATAGATGTTGCACAGTCAAGTGTCCAGACTGCCAGTGGCAGCAACTGGCAAACTGTCAGGAGCATGGGTCATCTGTACAGAATTAGTCACAGTGTTCAGGGGCATACCAAGATGTGTTCATTGTAAAGAGTGCCAACCCCTTAATACTGTTTTAAAAAGTCCACGTGAAAATACATCCTGAGTGCAAGAGGAGAAAGAAAGGCATGATAATCAAACTGGAGACTGTGGGAACTTCTTCTTAAGCTAGAAATAGAGTTCACAGGATTTGCCAGTATTTGGGGGTAAGGTACAGTCATGTGTAACAGATACTACTGTGTGATCATTTTAATTCAAAATGTATAAAACAATTTGGATTTTCTTTGTCTAATTCTACAGTGGATAGTACTAACAGATAAGAATGTTTTTAATGGAAAGAAACTTGAAAGGCAAAAGCCAGATTAAGTGATATCCTAGACACTTGCAGGGTCTAGCTATAACTGCTGACTGTGCAATGTCTTGCATATTATGGAAAGTTGACTCTGTTCGTTAGTTCATGTACACAGCTCTGAACTGATGATAAACCCTTTTGGAAACGATGGGCCAAGGAATGTTCTCAGTCTCAGCAGCTGGTAGTTCAGGGATGGAGATGTTTTATTTGAATCAGCAGAGTTGGTTCTAGTGTATTTGCCTTATGTTTGGATTGTAACAAGACTCATAAGTCATTAGCTTTCCACTGATTAGTGTAGAAGTCTTGTTTCACTCAGTGTCTGTTAGTGAAGATGAAGTGTTTTTTTTTTTAAAAAAAAAAAGATTTCGTATTTCCAGTACTTCTTTTAATAAAGTATACCACTTTTAAGGAAATAATTATTTTTAAAAAATGGAATTATAAAATTATTTTAAACATCAAATATAGAAAAGTTTAAATTGCATAACTTTATGTGTATAGTTGTTTTATTTAAATTTGTTACTGCTAAGGAAACCCTGTTGGCATGTGATGACCCCACTCAGTTTATTTATTGTTTTATCTTTTTTGATTTTACATAATCCTGAGACCCTAAAATGACTGGCATGTTTATGACATTATATGAAATACTGGAAATACAGGTGTTCCTCCAATAAGAAGCAATGGAGAGCCAGGTGTGACGGCTTATACCATAATCCTTGCTCTGTAAACACTGAAGCAGGAGGGTTGCCATGATTGTGAAGCCATCCTGGACTTCATAGTGTGTTCTGGACTAGCCTGGGCTACAGAGTAAGAACCTGTCTCCAAAAAACCAAACAAGAAAAAAAATAGAAGAGAAATGGTTGTTGCAATTGATGCCAGGCCTGCCTCCATTCCCTCCTTAATCGTTCTTTTTCTCGTCCAGCTCAGATCATCCTGCACTTGAAAAAATGAAGTTTTACCACCATCAAAACTATCATTACTTAACACCTGTGAAGATCAACAGAAAAATTCAAGTAGCTTTGCTAATGTTAGTTGATGCCCAGTGAAATCAGGTCACGACTTCCATGCCTGAAGCGTGCCCTTGTGGTTTGTCAGTAACAGAAGCCTCTTCCTTGCAGCAGTTTGTGATGAATGGGCTCTTCCTCCTGATCAGAACTCAGTGGTGCCTGTGGTCTTTGATTTCATTGTCCTAAAAAAAACCCATTGGAAATTGTCCCAAAATTGTATGAACTGGGACATCTATTGGTTAAGAGAAGGTCCAGAATTGATGATGGAACATTGTTGAAGGTGGAGAAAGAGTAATACACATGAGGTGTCCTTACAGTTCATCCCTGGGCTCTGCATTAGAAAGTACTGTTGGTGCTTTAATGGCAGAGTTGACACCTTGCTGTTCTGTGTAGCATGTGGGTACCCTGTAAATACACACACATAGGCTGAGGCCCAGACATGGAAGTTGCTTAAAGTCTCTCCTTGCCACTTCCACGTGGTCTCTGTCCTGTCAGCACCGTTAATACACAGACTTGTATTCACATCTTGTAAATACTTTATGGTTAGAAAATATGCAAGTCTTTTCCACATTGAACACAAATGTTACTAGTTGTATTGAGTCAGAGTGTTACTAAGCTAGGGACTGTACTATCAGTCAGATTTTGTGTTTTCACATAGAAATGTTACTGGAAATCATTTTTACTTTTCCATGCATGGTAGTAAGAACAGGAGCCCATCTGAACACATTTTGGGAAGGCAGTTGCCATAAAACAATGTAAAGACAATGAGTCAGAAGGAGCAAAAGGGACCATCTTAGTCCATACAAATGCCGCCCTCCCTTAGACTGACAGAGTTTGAGCCTATTTTTGTGTGTCTTGTTTTTGAGACTATGTGACCCACGTTGGCCTCAAAGTCATAGACAGCCACTGCCTCTGCCTCCTAGGTGCTGGGATTAAAGGTGTGCCACCATGCCCTGCAGCCTTTTTCTTTTTGATCAAAGAAAGAATTCCTGGGCTCAAGTGATCTTTGAAACTTAGCCTCACAAGTAGCTGAGACTACACGTAGGCCCCACCATGTGCAGATGGGTAGTCTCTTTCAGCCTGATGTTAGTATTACTTGGATATTTATTATCCTATGTCAAGTAGAATACGGGGTGGGAACACACTTTTATTCTGGCTCTTGTTTTATTTTGCAAAGCTTCTTAGAACAAGTGAGTAGGGCTAAAAATAAAAACATTGCTAATCCAGTTGGGATAATTGTAAGCTTGTAGAGCAAGGACCATGCCGCCCTGTTGTCTCTCAGCACTGCAGTTCCCTGGCAGATGCTAGACAAAGGTGAGGAGAGAGAGGACTGTGCTTCTGAAGTCACACTGTGTTGGTGTGAGAGCTGATTCCCAGTGTGTTTTGAGAGGTGTCATGAGTGATCTAGGTGATTACCTAGAGATAAATAAATATGTTCCTGTTATAATTGAGTATAGAAAAATTCTGGTTTTACAGTGTTGCATTAGCTTCTTTTCACTTGAAAAGTTTATAAAATAAAATCACATTATTTTAAAGCTGTGCATTGCATATGTCCAAATATTTAGTAAAATGTTAGAGATAGGAAAATTCAGCATTGTGTTTTGTCTTAGTTGTATGTCATTATTTTACTTCCCACTATCCCTAATTTAACCATTTTGGCAAGTGCCTTTGACATTTAAGGGGTATGATGGGAGATGAGCAAATGTAGGTGCCACACCCCTTTCCCTGACTTCTCAATTCCCCATGGCCATTTCTGTTCTACAGTGCTACAAAGTTCAGTCCTTTGTGTTCATGTGGAATGTGTTTGTAGCCTCTCCAAAGTAAACAGCAAAATAAACCATTTTGTAGAAAATCAAAAGTAAGCACTTTGAGTTGTTCAGTATGTATATCCTGTTGACTTAACTTCAAAGCAAAACACGTGTACAATCACCCTAATTTCATTGGTCCCTGATTTTCCACTAAAATACGTGGAGTAAAAGTAAAACCTATCTAGAAAGAATTTCTCAATGTACAGCACCAAGTGTCAAGAACAGGGAAATGATTGATTAGGTACTCATTCTTAACCTCTCTGGTGTCCATTTCAAAGAGAGGAGGAGGACAAAGGCTGCTTAATTTTAATAATTTAGTGCCAGTCAGAGCTGGGCAAGGTGTTATATGCCCATAATTCCAGCACTCAGGTCGTGGAGACAGGTGATCAGGGAGTAGTTCAAGGCAGAGACAGTTACATAGTTTGATGTCAGCTTGGGCTGCAAGAGCATGTCTTTATTTAAAAAAACAAGTAGTCCTAGTGACACCTGGCACCTGTCCCTCAGCAGTGTGGCATGGTCTGAGTAGTGATCTCTGTCACTAGTTCCCCCCAGACCCTAAACGTCATCTCTGTAGTATTCCAAAGCTGTGGTCAGGAATGGAAAGAGGAAACACCTTAGGTACACCCTAAGAATGACAAATCTAGAGAACCCTATTTGGCCTTTGTGTTTGTGTATCAGCACATAATACAGTTGGTGGCTCCACTTCCGAATGTCCCCAACTCCTGATATAGTCCTGGTATAACTCTCGGTCCTCTCTGAACACATTCCCGATAATCTTAACTAATATTATCATGAAACACCCTTGTTCTGACATATCCCAAGTTCGTGTCTCCTTCTTTTGAAACTGGACTCATGAATATTCCATTTGTCATTTTTCATTATTACTCATTACTGCATGCACAAGCCCAAAATAAAATTCTAATGCCAGGTGGTAGCACATACCTGTAATCTCCATATAGTCTGCTTTGCGTACCCATCAATTCTCTGCACGTCTCTATTCTTCCAACTCTCCTAACATTTTATAGAAACTAATTATTTATGCTTGTTACCTCTCTCCCCTCATTCTAAACACAGCCGTCATAAAGAAGGATTTTTGCCTCTTGTTCACTAATGTCTCCCAAACCACTTGCTGTAACAGCAATAATCGCTGATTGAATGGGTCCATTATCCTGAAGATACAAAGGAAGGCCAGAATTTTGAAAATTATGTACTTAACTGCTGGAGCTAAATTGATTTTTATAGAATATCAGCAATAGGATGAAAGGCGTGACCTCCATAATTCAGAAAGTCATAGAGAAAAGAGGTGAAAATAGAATTAAACACATGATAAAAAGGCACTTTAGGTCAGCTACCAGGAAAACAAGTTAAAATAACTTGTTAGCAGTGGTCCTCAACCTGTGGGTCACAACCCCTTTGGGGGCACTGAATGACCCTTTCACAGGGGTCACCTAAGACCATCAGAAAACAGATATTTACATCACAATGCATAACAGCAAAATTACAGCTACGAAGTAGCAACAATAATTTTACATTTGTGGGTCACCACATGAGGGGTCTGTATTTAAGGGTTCATACTACGAA
Source organism: Microtus ochrogaster (assembly GCF_000317375.1). NCBI lineage: Eukaryota > Metazoa > Chordata > Mammalia > Rodentia > Cricetidae > Microtus > Microtus ochrogaster. Next base: position 11,863,192 of record NW_004949095.1, read on the forward strand.
GGGTGCCGGTGAGTCTGCAAGCATAAGGATTTGAGTTCAGATCCCCAGAATTCATGTAAAGAGCCAGAAAAGGTAAGTAGTTATGACCCAGCCAGCACTGTGGCCAGCAGTCGGGAGGATTCACACAGTCGCCAGTCAGCCTAGCCTAAATAAACCCTATCTGAAGGTGATGAAGTGGAGAGCTATACAGGAAAACGCCCAGTGTGCGCATGCACCACACATACCAAGTACATGCATACCACACAATAAATGCACTCACGGTCATTTTCTAGAAAGCAACTGCAATGTGCCTGTTAATTCCTACACAGAAGCAGTTCAGGGATAGAATTGCCTAAGAAGATCAGTGGTGTAAGAGAGCTTCTAGTCGGGTGGTGATGGTGTACACTTTTAATCCCAGCACTTGGGAGACAGAGGGAAGCAGATCTCTGAGTTCAAGACCAGTCTGGTCTACAGAGTGAGTTCCAGAACAGAAGAAGAAAGAAGCAGAGGAGAAAAAAGAAGAGAGTAAAGGAGATAAACAGTAGGTATATCCTCCCTCTCGCAGGAGCCCTGCTGGTGGTGATGTTCAGTTTTAAGCGCACAGCTCCTGACGGGTGTCTACTCTGGCAGAAAGATCTATGGGAAGAATAAAACTAATGTCAAAATAAGTTTATTTACCTTGGTGTTGTGTGAAAAACTTTTCCTGAGGATATGCAACTCTCTTTCTTTCTCTCTCTCTCTCTATTCATCCCAGATAAGGAACACAAAACTGGCAAAAGCAATGGTTATTCCAACACCCAACTTGGTGAACCAATGGGTTTTTATGTGATTGTGAACAGCAGTTATGTGTGAGGAGTGGCTTACCAGAACACAGACTACTCAAAAGCATCACCAAAAAGCCCACCCCAACACAGGTGCTGACTAGGAGCTGCATCCCTGGAGTCCTCTGCATGACTTGTCTGAGGGATCGCCTCTGTGTAGCTGGGCAGTAGTTGAGGGCTTTTATAAAGCTGATGGGCATTCCAGAATCTTCCATGGTTCAGCTTTTCCCAGAATGTGATGTTTACTTCCTGAGCCTCATAAGTTTCCCCCTAACCTCTCAAGAGAATGTTTTGGTTTAGAGAAGGCTGCCATGATGACAACCCATCCTTTGCTAGTCTTATATTGTCCCTCTGCAGTGGAAGGCAGTGGTTGGTTACCTTGTGACCTTTCCAGCATTCACAGCAAAGACGCTCGTCAACATCTGCCTGCTTACTGTTCATTGAGTGTCGTAACCACATAGTCTCCTCACTTGGCTCAGGGTCATGTCCACTCTGGACTCTCCCAGATGCCCCTGCCTCTGGCTGTGCTCTCCCGCATGTCTACAATGAACTTTCTCCTCGACCACATCTAGGAGCAGTCGTGTTCTTACTTATTTATTTATTTTCATTCACTTCCTTTTCTATATCTTCCCTGGAAATAAATCCTATTTGTCTGATGGGTGTGGACTCCTCACCGAGCCAAGTCAGTATTAACTGGTACCAAAAGATGGCCGTGTGTATTTAAAAAGTGAAGATCTGGAAAAACTTGGAACCAGACAAGGTCAATTTTGATGAAAACCCAGTTAAATCCTTTTATCCGCTATGACTGCTCTTTTCGGCTCCACCTTCCCTGTTCACAAGCTCTGAGCTGGTGCTGAGTGAGAACCAGGCCTGGAAATCCTCTCTGCTCTCCCCTCTCTCTCCCCCCCCCCTTCTTCTGCTCCCCTTCTTGTCCACCACCATCATCAGCATAGCGTTTTTTAGGTTGCTGAAGGCATGGCGTCCTTTATTTGTATATTCCAACACCCTTACTTTGTTAGAGTCTGATGAGGACGTTTATTAAACAATAACCCTGGCTTATTTTGTAATCAGAAGATAAATACATTGTTATTGTCTTTCTCTTTGGGGTGGGCAGGTTCTTGTTACAAAGCTCAAGCAGAGGGTCACAGACAGTCATATAACTCTACTAGGGTTCAGGTAGTAAATTTTAAGTAGTTTATCTTATCTATAAGTAACATCAAAATAAACCAGTGGTTGGTAACTGGGAAAGACCTGCCATGCCTAAGATGTTTGTCAGGTCCTCATAGCTGCTAGTGGTAGGGTTGCTGTTGGTGTCTAAGTGGTAAAGTCCCTAACATTCTACCATGCGCCGAATGGCTTCTCATGGCAAAGAATTACCTGTCTGAAAACATCAGATAGATTTGGGGTTGATAACCCTTAAGATAAACTGATCTTTTGTAGGAATCACAAACCATACAGCACTAAGAAAAGCCTCTGTTCCCACTGAGGCTTACATCCAATCAAACAAAATTACCAGAAGCATGTTTCAAAGCACTAAGGGAAATTCAGCAAGGTGTTTTTTAACCTCAATAACAAAGAATAAAAAGTAGATGGTTTAGCATCATAAAAATACCATTTCTTTAATAAAAAAAAAAGTTATTGACTCAGTGATCCACGTCTTCTTTTACAAGGAAACTGGAAAACTTTCATTCTCTTTCACCGTTAACCTCAGTGCTTCTGACTCTCTAGATGGAACCTGCTTACGCTCTCTTAAGCGAAAGCTTCATTTTGCTTCTTCTAGCTGAGAGGCTTCTTCAACATGGCAAAGGGGGAAGGGTCAAAAGAAAAGTTTAAATCTTTCTATTTCTAGCAAATAAAATAGCCACCAACAACAAAACTCAGCATTTTCTTTCATTTTTCATATTTAACCTTGTATTCTATATAAATTTTGCCAGTTGATTATTTCCCTTATTCTCTTTCTTTTCTTCAAGCACTGCCAGATTTTCCCTTGCTTTCCTGCACACTCGACAGCCCACCCCGTTTGCGCTCGGCTGCCCTCCCTCAAAGCATAGGGTTCTTCTGCACCAGCCCCTGCAGACAGAGCCTGACTTCCAGCCCTTAATGGCTTTCACACCTGGCTTTTCTTGGGTCCACTGCCAGCTACGCCTAGCCGCTTTGGCTGAATAGTGTGTGTGCCTAAAGTTGCCGGAAGATGTGTTCGTGCCAGGAACAAACTCCAGACATTTTCAAGCTTACTGCTGACTTTTGGAGGGCGTTCATTTGGTTTAAGAACTGCTTTTTCTCTCCCTTCGCCTTTTTCCAATCTAAATCAGCTTTCAAGGCAGTTCCTTCTAGGGCCACCTAGAGTCACAAGAATGCGGCCAGCAGACTTTGTATTCTGAACAACAGCATGCCTTATCCTCCTGGAGAGGAAGCTCATGGGGGAGAGAAAATAGCTTTCCCAGAAGCATACAACTAAAATGCTAAGACATGTACTTTTCAGAACTGGACAGACTTCTTCCTTCTTTGTTTTGCAAGAAGGGTGGGTTGACGGCCATCATTGCTTATGACTTCTTGCAGTCCAGGCGTGTTTTCGTGAACAAGCTGTCTCTTGCTAAGGGCTCTGGTCTCTTGTTCTCATTCTTCCATAATCTGCATTAGTTCTGAGAGGAACGTGTGCTGAGACGTTCTCTGAACTGTATTAATTAGACACATGAGTAGCTCTAAAGAGATAGATAACTTCCTTCTTGGCATTTAGCTTATGATTGCAGTTGATATTGCGAAGAAAATATTAGGTCCTTGCATCTTCTAGCAGATCCATTTATAAACTTACCCAGATGTGGCTGAGGACAGATGTGTCACTTAACAATGAAAAGTTTAAATATTGACATAATTTTTTTTCCACAAATGCTTTGCTTACTATAAATAAGTATCTGGGGAAGACTTAAATACTACCACTTTGGGAAAGCTAAGCCTCCTTCCCTTCAGTTCAAGAATTAAGCATCACCATTTGACTCTTGGTTTGCCTATCCTCCATAAAGGACTTAAAATTGCTTCTACTTAGACACTGGGTATCAAGTGTCCCAAATGGTTGTGTTTGTTCTGTGTGCTCTGCATGTAATCCCCATGCTAGTAATTCTAATTCTCTAGTTAAATAAAAAAAAAAATCTTTCAGGGCATATATTAAATTAAAAAAACCCTCCCATTTGATATTCCTTTTGCATTTATCTGTATATTTAGTTGGGGACAGATGTCTGTGGTGGTGGGATACTTGTGCACATGTGTGTGCATTCTTGTGGAGGCCAGAGGACAAGCTCAGGTACCATCTACCCTGTTTAGTGAGGCAAGGTGTGCCATTGGCCTGGGAACTCACCCTTCAGAGCAGGCTGGCTCTACCTTGCCAGCACTGTGATTACTAACATATGAAAATCCAAATGTCCTATTTCTTTCTTAGTGTAAGAAAGATTTAATCAGGAAAAGTGTCCCCTGCCTGATTGGGAATCTCTGCATCTTTGTAAATTATTTTGCTGCCCCAAATGCCTTCCTACGACTTTCCTCTGTGTGGTTTTCTTTCTGATCTGGGAAGATAAAGGAATCCCCTGACCTGTATCAGACCCCATCTGCCGTCTACTGCTCAAAGGCCGCATCTTAGCAGAGCTCTTAGTTCTCCACACACCCTCTACACTGCCACTGTTTCTGCCTCTTTGTTTCTCTGGGGGGCTGTCTTCATAATATAGCGTGAATTACCTTTTTCAATATTTTCCCCAAATGCCTGTTACTTTTTCTGTAGTATCGTACTTTTTCCCTTTAGGATTTCAAGTCTTTCTTCTAAGATGCCAATTGTTTTCCCCGTTTATTGTTTACAACATGTTACTGTTGTGTCAATAGTGAGGACTTTGATCTCTGCTCCCCTGCTGCTGCAGTGTCTAAGGTTTCTGCTGATGGTAAATGGTCTATGGGGGAGGGGTCATCACAGCACACAACCTGGGTCACCACAGTCCATGTCCACGCCCAGAGTGCCGCACAACATAACACAAGTTTGTGACAGGGTTAATGGATTCAGCCTTGCCTTACAAATTTTTATTAGTGGTTTTACTTTAATAAAGTTGGTTTTTCCTTTATGAATCTCACAGAAATTGCTTTCCAGTTTCACATAACTCTGCCCAGCATTCAAAGAATTGTATCAGAGACCAGCCTTACATAGACTTTTTCACACTGTGTGTGTGTGTGTGTGTGGTGTGTTAACATCAGCTCAGCCTTCAGGGTCAAGACTGTTTCAGCTTCTCAGGAGACAAACTCAAGGTTCCGTTCCAGTTCCTTGGGTTAGTGTATGACATCGCCCCTCTTTAAAGTGTGCCCATTCCAAAGTCCCACAGTAAGCTCCTTTCAGTGGCTGCACAGCTCCCCACCTGTGCACATGTGGTAGCTAAGCCCAGATGTATACAACAAAGCTCCTTGTTCTGCAGAATATGATGCCAGGCAGAGACAGGGTTGGCTCATACACTCGGTTCTCATTTACAGCCCTTTTTATTTCTTATACCATGGGATTTCATTTTTTTTTCTCTTAAAAAAAAACTTTGCTTTTAAAGTTGTTTCTGTTTTTGTTTTATTTAGAAAATCTAGTGCTTACATGTCAACTTTCCAGAATAAAAACTATTGTTGAAATTTGAAAAGGGGAAGATTACTTTATATAGTGTATAAACATTAACTCAATAGACCATAGGCCTATAAACAGTCTATAAACTTAAATTATAAAACTATTAGAAGAAAAAAAATTTTGTGCTATGATATATAAGTTGATTTGTTATATGTCATAATCTATTTTTAAAAAGATCAGGAATTCTTCTATTAACCCAAGAGAAATAAAAATAAATGACTATACAAAGACTGACATACACAAATGTTTATAGTAGTTTTTAGAATGAGGAGAATTGTTCCCCTTGACCTGTTAACACACTAAAGTGCTAAAATCTAGGACCACAATATGTGACCTATTTTGGGAATTCAGAAGGAATCAGGTAAGACAAACTCAGATTGAAGGCAGGGGCCCTTGTGTCTCATAAAAGAGACATCTGGATACAGGCACAAACAGAGACAGTTGGAAGAAGGCTGTGTGATGATGAAGGCAGCCATTCTCCAGCCAAAAAAAAAAAAAAAAAAAAAAAAGCAAAAAGAAACCTGGGAGAGATCCTTTCCTTCCAACCCTCAGTAAAATCAAACCCTGCTGGGGCCTTCTAGCCTTCAGAACCATTAGATGATACATTTGTGTAGATTAGGCAATCTTGTTGGTGACTGTTAGGGCAGCCTTAGCAACAATGAAAACAAAACCAAACGCATGATCAATCCAGTCTACAGAACACTCCTTATTAAAACACAAAATGAATTACTTGAAAATGCAACGAGATGAATGAATCCTAAAGTCATGTAATGCTAAGTCGCAGAAGCCAGAAACAATAGGCTACATTGAGTAGTTTTTCCCTGAAGGCAAAACCACAGGGGCAGAGAGTAAGAACAGTGAGTGTGGGGACGTGATTGACAGGAAAAGCATCAGGTGAACGTTTTGGGCAAAGGAAATATTCTGCACGTGAGCCCCTTGATTTATGATGGAGTTATATCTCCATAAGTCCTGTTGTAAGTTGAAAACACATTTAAAATACACAGTCTGGTAAGCACTAGAGAGTGCGGTACACTGGGAGGAGCCAGGCGTTTATCTTTGTGACGGGAGACTGAGGCTCCTTGCCACTGCCTCATATCACAAGAGACTATCAGAGTCCATATTAGACCCAGAAAAATCAAAGAAATTTGAATTACAGTGTCTGTGGAATTCAAATTGCCTTATATCTTGAAAAATTCAAAATTCTAAATGGGAATATTATAAGTTGGAAAATATTTGTATTTTGATTATAATTATAAGTTGCTCAACATTCATACACTCTGCCCTCATGGTTTTGTCCTCAGGGATATTGTCTTAGTCAGGGTTTCTATTGCTGTGGAGAGAGAGAGAGAGAGAGAGAGAGAGAGAGACACCATGACTACAACAACTCTTACAAAGGAAAACATTTAATTGGGTGTGGCTTACAATATCAGAGGTTTAGCTCATTATCATCATGGTGGGACATGGCAGGTTCCAGGCACACATGGTGCTGGAGGAGGAGCTGAGAGTTATACATCTTGATTCCTAGGCAACAGGAAGCAAACTGTGTACCACTGAGTGTAGCGTGAGCGAAGGAGACCTCAACACCCACCTCCACAGTGACACACTTCCTCTAACAAGGTCACACCTACTCCAACAAAGCCGTTCCTCCTAATAGTGTCATTCCTTTTGTGGACCATTTTCTTTCAAATTACCACATTTCACTCTCTGGACCCCAAAGACTTGTATCCACATCATAATGTAAAAATGCTTTCAGTTCAACTTCAAAGGTCCCCATAACCTATAACAGTCTAGAACTTATTTAAAAGTCTAAAGTTCAAAGTCTCTTCTAATACTCATGCACTCTCTTAACCATAAAGAGAAAAATCAAAATTAAAAGGCAGACCACATACTTCCAATATAGAATGGCAGAGGATAAGCATTACCATTTCAAAACATAGGGCAGGGAATATAGTGAGAAAAATACTGGACCAAAGCAATACCGAAAATCAGCTAGGCATACTCCAAATTCTGCACCTCCATGTCTGATGTCAAAACACTCCTCAGATCTCCAACACCTTTCAGCTTTGTAGACTACAACACACTTCTTTCTCTTGGGCTGGTTCCACTTCCTGTTAGCAGCTCTCCTCCACAGGTATCCCTGGACTCTGACATCTTCAACATCTTGGCGTCTCCAAGGCAATCTAGGCTTCACCTTCACAGCTTCACACACTGGCCTTTCCAGGCCTCCGTCCAGTGACAGCCCTGACACATGCTGGACCTCAAAGGCTTTCCTTAGTCATGAAGGAAGATTCCATAACCCCTTTCTTCGATCCTTAACTCTAAAGCCAGATCCATGTGGCAGAAGTTGCCAAGTTCTGCGGCTTGCTGGCGCTAGAACATGGCCCCCTCATTCAGTTACATCTTCACCAGCTTTCTGTTTTCCATGGTGTCCTTCACTGACTACACTTGGTTGTCCAGGAACTAGATCTGTAGACCAGGCTGGCCTCAAGCTCAGAGATCTGTCAGCCTCTGGAATGCTAGGATAAAAGCTTGTACCACCATACCAGGCTCTAAGTTTTTCTTTAATTCCTTTTCACAAGTTGGAAACTTAGCTGGGTGGAATCTTGCCCTGAGGTCATTACTGCCTTTATTCTATTGATTAGTCTATTTATCTTGAACACAGAGTTTAGCTCCATTCCACTTCCTGGTGCCCCTTTCCTCTTCAAATTGTATGTTTTGCATTTTCCCTTCTCAGCTTATTTCTTTTCATTGTAAATCTTCATTAGAGTTAACACTAATAACCATATAACAGAGTCTATACTAGGTTGTTCTGAGGTTTCCTCTGCCAACAGAATTAATCCAAATCTTTTCACTTTAGCCTTAGACAGTCTCTTCAGACAAGGACAAAAGTCAGCCACATTCTTCATCAAAATATCATAAGACTAGTCTCTAGGACACATATTAAAATTCGTCTCCTCTGAAACCTCTTGAACCAGGCCCAAACAGTCCATGCTCCTACTAGTATATCCCATTTAGCAACACTTAAAGCATTCTGCTGCTGTCCTTACCCAAAGTACCAAAGTCCAAATTCCTCCAAACAGAAATGTGGTCAGGCCTATCACAGCAATACCCCACTCCTGGTACCAAAACTGTATTAGTCAGGGTTCTCTACAGTCACAGAACTTATGAAATGAAGTGTGTGTGTGTGTGTGTGTGTGTGTGTGTGTGTGTGTGTAACAGGCTGTAGTTCAACAATGACTAGGCTAGCTAAGAATGGGAAGTTCAAGAATCTAATAGTTCCTCAGTCTGTTGAGGCTGCATGTTTCAGCTGGTCTTCTGAATATGGTGCAATCCCAAAGAAGTAGGTTCCAGTGCCAGTAAATGGATGTACTAACAAGGCAAGGCAAGGGCAAGCAGAAGTTTTCCTTCTCCAATGTCCTTATATAGGCTTCCAGCAGAAGGTATGGCCCAGGTTAAAGGTGTGTCATCCCTCCTCAAGATCCAGATTAAGGGCATGTTGTCTTCCTCCCTCAAAATCTGGTTCACAGGTGTGCCCTCCATTTCTGGATTGTAGATCATTCCAGATACAGCCAAGTGTATATACCTTTGGGATTCATTCATCTTGTTGCATTTTCAAGTAGTTTATTTTGGTTATCAGTGAATGAATTTTACTGAATGTAAGTTATACATCAACAAATCTGTTAAAAATTAAATTACTGAAAATGCAAAGATTAAAACTAAAATACGTGCATTTTCTTTACCTAAATATATCATTATTAACATTTTTGCTATATTTATACTTTCATTTATAAGTGGAAATTCACTTATAAGTTAAACGTTTTCATGGTTATATTATACTTGATAGTTATAATGTATTTATAGCATTTATCAAAATATACTAAATACTAATATTACTCTAAGATTTCATTCTTTTGTTTCATGGTATGTGCTATAAATTTCTTCAACCTATCCTCTATTGCATAAAACTAAAGTTTTCCAAGCTAAGGAGATGGTTTTGTCAGTAAAGTACTTGTGTCCAAGCACGAGGACTTGGGTTCAATCCCCAGAATCCACATAAAAGAACTGGGCATGAAGTCAGGAGCACACCTTTAATCCCAGCAGGCAGATCTCCTCGAGTTTGAGGCTAGCCTGGTCTATATAGTAAGACCCTGACTCAAGAAAAAAAAAACAAGTAAACAAACAACAACAACAACAAAAAGTAACTGGGCATGGCAATGTACATTGTAATCCTAGTGCTAGGGGTATAGAGGCAGGAGGTGGAGATAGGATCCCTTGGACTTGTGGACCACCAAGTCTAGCTGAAGTGGCAAGTTCCAGATTCAGTGAGAGACCCTGTCTCAAGAAATAATGTAGAGAGTATTGAAAGAAACATCAGACATTGGTCTTCTAGCTTCCACATGTACATGCGTATGAGTGCCAGTTAACCATGCACAATAAATACACACACATCAATAGGCACATGTAAACACACAAGCACACACATACACACACACAAAATTAAGCATTTTCCTGCATTGTTTTGCAAATTATAAATATCAGTATCTTCAAAGTGTATTGCTTATTCATAAAATAAAAATGGAGCCTCTTCAGAAAAGTTTTAGGCAATGAAACCAGTGTTATAGCTCCCAAAGACATCTCTCACTTGATCTGGAAATTTTCATTCTTATTCACTAGATAAGAAGTGATAAAGGAGGCTGGAGAGATGGCTCAGTGGTTAAGAGCATTGGTTGCTCTTCCAGAGGTCCTGAGTTCAATTCTGAGCAACCACATGGTGGTCCACAACCATCTTCAGCAAGATCTGATGCCCTCTTCTGGCATAAATATCTACATGCAGATAGAGCAGGTGATGAAGACAGAGACCCCACACTTAACTATATTTCACAGTGTTTAAGTGTTTAGAGATGGCGGATGATGAATTTGGACATCACAGATCAGAACATCATTCAACCTCATCAGAGAAGCTTCTGCTTACAATAGATGGGAATTAATTCAGAGAATCACAACCGGACAATGTACAGAGTAAGGGACCGGAGCCCTCAGTCCTAAATGGGATGCCTTTGCTGAACACTCAGGGATCTGTGTAGAAGAGGAGACAGAAATATTACAAGAGCCAGAGTGCTGGATGACTCCCCTTGTGTCTTTTAGACACAGCAGAGCTAGTGCACACATATGAACTCATAAACTGCCATCATACACAAGGTCCACACAAGTTCAAGCCAGAAAATCCTAGCACAGAGAAGGCACAAAGTCCCATCCCTAACCAAGAAGCTATTTGCAACTGATACCTGCTGGGAAAGGAAACGTCTGTTTTCCCCTGTGGTATGTCATTAGGTGTGCTGGGCTGTAGTAATAGGTGCAGCGGGGCTGCATCCCCAGAACCCCGGCCGCACCCCGGCCGCCTCTGGCTAGCTTTACCCGAAATAATTACACGGA
>NW_004949095.1:11877390-11890470 GCF_000317375.1 Microtus ochrogaster
TCTGACCTCACTTCCTCTTCCTCCCACCTATGTTTTAACCTATCAGGGCAAGCAGCTTCTTTATTTAATTAACCAATGGCCTTCCTCCATCACTGGGCACACTCCAGTGCAGGCCAACACAAAGGGACTCCATATTTTACTGTGTTTGCTTATTGTTTATTGTTAAGTTTGGTGTCTGTTTGGTTTGGGTTTTGTTTTTTGTTTTTAGTTTGTTTTGAAACAGAATATGAAAGTGGATAGGATCTTGGAGGACTTAGGAGAAGGGAAAGAATGTGATCCAAAGAAATAAAACTTTAAAAAAAAAAAAGGCCAGGTGGTGGTGGCACACGCCTTTAATCCCAGCACTTGGGAGGCAGAGGCAGCCTGGTCTACAAGAGCTAGTTCCAGGACAGGCTTCAAAGCTATAGAGAAACCCTATCTCGAAAAAAAACAAAGAAATTTTTAATAATTTTTACAGTAATTTAAAAAAGAATTTAGACAAGTCAGTAGCCATTCATGTCATTTTTACCAGTTTTGACATGGGGATGTCTGTCTGTCTGTCTGTCTGTCTGTCTGTCTGTCTGTCTGTCTATATTCCAGTGTTTACTGGGTGCCCATAAACAGGGCTTGGCTTCCACCCAAGGAAGGAGTCTATGCCTTTGTATTTGGGGCCATAGTGTTTCAGACCCCTATTTGTAAATCACACTCATTGTATAACCTTGGACAAATCCTAACGTTCCTCATCTGTGAAGCATTATGAGAATAATAGGATTTATTTTATGAGCGTATTGTTGGAGTTTCTGGAGGTAATCCTGGTAGAGTACTTAGTTAGCATGGGCCTTGGCTCTTGGATATGCCTAATAAATACCAGCTACTGTTATTATTCCTATAATCCGTCCTGCTGGCCCTCTTCTCCCAGCACAGAAACACATTAAGTTTTTTTCCATCTTAAAAAGTGTAATAGTCTGGGCCTAAAGAGATGGCTCAATAGTTGAGAATACTTACTGCTCATCAAAAGGACCTGTTTCATTTCCCACACCCTTATCGGGTATCTCACAACTGCTTATTACTCCAGCTTCAAGGAATCTGATACCCTCTTTTGACTCCCATGGACACCCAGACACACTTGGCATATACTCACACCAAAACATACATACACAGAAATAGTAATTTTTTAATGTAATAGGGAGCACGGAATTTGGGATAACCTGAAGCTGTGTTTCTGGACCTGTCATTCATATTTGGCTTTGAAATAAATGGCCCCTTAGACACTTTCGTCTTACAGCAGTAGCCCTGTGGGTTTACTTTTATTTATTCTCCTTTTCCCCCACTGTGCCCTTTGCTTCGCCTTTGACTACATTATATGTAGTGTAGAATAACTGCTCAAGGAGGCATTAATGACCATCTGACCACACCCCAAGTCAAGCATTATGGACCAGGCAAGTACATGACCCAGAAGAAGAAGAATGAACTTGTGAGCAGAGACTTGTATGCCTCCACTCTTGCAGCTACCACTTCCTCAGTGTGTGACTTGGGGTAGTTTTGTTATTTCTGAACCTCAGGTTCATCACCAATGCACTGGGGACAAAACATCTCTGCAGAACCACAGTGAAGTCAAAAAGATAATGTACCTAAAGCACATAGCTCAGAAGAACAAAATAATACCTGCCACTAAATATAAAGATCGCAGGGGCTTGCAGTTTAGATGAGGGATAGGCCATGCATGGGAAAGACTTGAGACGAATTTGGGACACATTTGTCACCATCTCAAGAACACAGAAGGAACGTCTGTGTTGACTTGAAAACAGTCTGAGTTAAACTCTACAGCACGTCTAAAGGACCACAAGAAAGAGCACGAGAACCCATGAAAGTGCTCAAATGAGGGTGGGCCTGTCTGGGTCAAGGGTGTGTGTGCAGGACATCTTTTATCCTTGCCCCAACCTGCCCCAGGCCCATATTGCAATACCGGGCCCAATCAAAGGTTTCTTGTGAGTAATCATTTCTCATGCACTTTTAGCAGAGTGGGCTGAGCTGGACTGTGAAGGAAGAAGCCATGGCATGGAGCCAGCAAAGACCAGCAGCTCAGCTATAGAAACAGTGGAGAGGAGCGTGGATATGGCTTGGATAGCTGCAGAAGAGGTACATCCATGGGGTCTGCCAGTGACCTTGACAACTGCAGAGACAGAGCTGCAAAACCAGCAGCAGAGCTATGGTAGAAAGAAAGGGAGAAAGGAAGGGAGGGAGGGAGGGAAGGTATAGAAAGCTTAACAACAAACACTAACAAATTTAAAAAACAACAAAACCACTTAATTTGAGCTGCACTGTGCTGTTGGAGTCTGGCTTTGTTTTTAGTAGATTTATCTTTTAAATTCAGACTTGCTATTGCTAGTAAGAAAATGATCTGGATTCTCTGGCACAGAAGCTAGATGCAGAGACAAAGTAGCCCAGGGGATTAAGAGGTTATGAGGAGCTGGCTGGACCTGAACTTTATCCACAGATTATCTACAGATCCTGTAATTCCCAGAAGGACTTCTTGGAGCCAGCGACAAGAACACATCAGGTTTTCCACTTCTGCATAGGCCACAAAGAAGGTAGATTTTGTTCTGCTAAGACAATCTCCTCCTCTGGGAATTAGATGTGACCTCCCAGAACTAGACTTTTGAGGGACAAACTGTTCTTGCTTCAGGCCAGATTTGGAGTATGTGCACCTGCCTCCTGAGAGGTCCCCTGTCCCCTGACTTCATGGTGAAAGGTCACAATTCTGTTCATAAACAAAGTACGCTCTAATGTTTTCTTAACTAAAAACACTTGAGTCACGCTTCCCGACATGTGTCGTGTCATGTAGCTGTGGGGAAGAGGTTTAAATTCTCTGCAGAGTTCAATATCTAACAGAGGAAATGAATGGATGCACATGTCAGAGCAGTGACCTCCTTTCTTTTATCATAGGTGCCACACTTCCGCAGCTGTCTGTGGACGGCTTTGGGAAGAGCCACTCAGAAAGTCCAAGGTAGAGAATCGCTGGTTCCCATCCCACCACTCATATATACCAACATGTCTTTGAAACGCAGAAACTTAATTTTCTTTTCTGCGGGGATGGGATGAGGTGTTTGTTTTAGTGTTTTGAGACAGTATTTCTCTGTGGAACAGCCCTGGCTGTCCTGGTACTCATTTTGTAGTCTAGGTGGCCAGACTCACAGAGATCGACATGCTTGTGCCTCCTGAGTGCTGGGATTAAAGGTGTGTACCACTGCGCCCAGCTGAAATTGAATTTCTTTATTGGGAAAACCACAGGTTGCCTGTTATAGTGGATGACAGACAGTGTGTGTGAAGCCAGTAATGTTTACCTGGACACAAATAAATAGTGGTTACTTTATCAAATGGGGGTCTTGTACATGCTAGACAATCTCTCTATCACTGAACTACATCCTCAAACCAGAAAGCAATTCTACGGGGTGCGGTCCACCCTGCAGTGTTTGGGAACTGAATTCCAGGCTTGGTTCTCATTCTGTTCGCCAGAGGCAAGTGAGGCGGAAAAGGGTCCTGACGCTGCTGCACAGCTCTAAGGGTGACATCTGGAGAAACTGAGGCGTAGCCAGCCACCTGTGCTCTTCATGACACAGGAGTGAACAGAGGATGCTGACACATCTGGGCCCCTTTTCTAATTAGTCTGCTGGCCCTGAATGGAGAGAATTAAAAGAGAAAAGCTTGGGAGAACCAAATAGAAGCCTATGATAGCCAAGAATATTCCTCAAAAAGAGATTAAAATAAATTATTTAATATTCACTTTAAACAATTTCAGATTGTTTGTATAATAATAGATTACTATTAATCTTCCTACATCAAACTAAGATAATTGTTCGAAGGTGTGGAGGTACATACCTGTAACCCCAGGGTGAAAGTAGGAAGGCAGACAGGAAGAAGCTCACAGCGTCCTCAGCTACAGGGTCAGTTCAGGGCCAGACCCAGCTTTGTGAGACCTTGTATTTGGGATGCAGGGGGGCGGGGTCCATAGCTAGTTCCTTAGCTCTCCTCCAAATGTATGCCTGGGTGCGGGAGGGACAAGGAACCTGGCCGGTGTCTCCTTTAATGGCACAGTTGCTCCTGATAGAAGCTCTATCAACAAGCATGACCTCCCATGTGCTCCGTCCATTAAGAAGTCACTAAGACACAGAAGCAAAACCGGGGACCTCTCCAAGGAAAACACCAGGAGTGCAAAGAAGGAAGAAAAGGAGGCTTACCCTTATTTTTAATTTCAGTATCTAAATAAATAAACGGGGAGAGCCGCAGTCAATGGATGAGGAAAACACATCAGAGAAGAGATAGTTCCAAGTTAAGAATGAGGTACCTGGGGGCTGGAGAGATGGCTCAGTGGTTAAGAGCTTTGCCTTCTCTTCCAAAGGTCCTGAGTTCAATTCCTAGCAACCACACGTGCTCACAAACATCTGTGATGAGATTTGGTGCCCTCTCCTGGCCTGCAGGGATACATGCAGGCAGAACACTGAATACATAATAAATAAATAAATCTTAAAAAAAAAAAAAAAAAAAGGAAAAGAAAGAATGAAGTACCTGTTCCTTAGGGAGGGACTGCCATGCCAGTTTGGAAGCAAAATGAGAAAGTTCTAAAAATTCTAACCGGATCTGGCCCCAAAGTGGACCACTTTCCACCCCATTTTATTTGATTATGTGCACAGGTGTTTTATCTGCATGGATATCTGTGCACCACATGCATGAGAGGGCATCAGTTCCCCTGGGAATGAAGTCACAGACATTGGTGAGCAACCATTCAGGTGCTGGGATTTGTACCTGGTTCTTCTCGCTAGTCCCTGAATCATTCTGTTAAAAAAAACATGTGGCACTGGGCAGTGGTGGCACACGCCTTTAATCCCAGCACTCAGGAGGCAGAAACAGACAGATCTCTGTGAGTTTGAGACCAGCCTGGTCTACAAAGTGAGTTCCATGACAGCCAGGCCTGTTACACAGAGAAACCCTGTCTGGAAAAAACAAAACACATGGCAGTCTCGGTGTGATGGTGCATAACTTTAATTCCAGCACTTGGGAGGCAGAGGCAGGCTGATCTGTGTGAGTTTGGGGGCCAGTTTGGCCTACACAGAGAGTTCCCTGTCAGCAAGGGATATCTAGTAAAACTTTGTCTCAAAACAAAACGAAACAATACAACCAAACAAAAAACAAAAAACTAACTAGACAAACAAATCCAAAAAGTGGGGCTACATAGCAAACTGAACAGTACTAGCTACTCTTACAAGAAGGCCAAAGGTTTGATTCCCAGCACCCACATGGTGGCTCACGACCTCCTGTAACTCCAGTTAAAGTGGATCCAGTTTACTTTTCTGGCTTCCACAGGTACTAGACGTGTATATGGCATACATATATACATTCAAACATTCACACAAACACATAAAATAAAAATAAATAAACTTGAAAAAATAAAATAAAAAGCATAGGGGATCATTATAAGGAGACAAGCTGAGAAATACCAAGTTGGCAAAGATAAAAATCCCAGCAAATTCAAAGGTAGGCCACCCAGTGGCTGGGGTGCTTCATTCGCTGAGAGGGACAGGTGGTTACATGTGTCCATGGTACCTGCCACCCTTGTCAGGAGACACAAACAGATGTTTAGATGAAGTCTGGCTTTTTAAAAGAAAGGTCAAAAAAACCAGTATAAGTCAAAAGACTTAAAGGGCAACCAGAAATTATGTCAAGTCAAATCAACAGAGCCTGTCTGCAGGGACCCCAAGGCAAAGGCAGCTGTCTGTAAGGTTTTCCTAAAGAGTCTCTTGAAATAATTACTTATCATCATAAGAGCAAGATAAATATTACATTGTTTGTTATTGGTTTAATAATGGTGACAATCTCATAAACCCATGCACACGAGGGCCCTGTGTTCTAGCACCTAGAAAGCATTAGAGACCAAGGGCGCCTCCACCCTACCCTTTCTAGATTGACTTCTCGGGCTCTCCATAGTGACCTGGTGCTCTTTTTAAACTTTGGGTTATTTTTCAGTCCTTTGAATAACCTTTTTTATAAATCCCCATGTGCCTTCTGGACATCCCATCCACAACTATAATAAATATCAGTTTAGCACACAATACAACAAACTCATGGAATGATGTCTTCTCCCTCAAGTGGCCACAGCAACAGGAAAAGGAAGAAAATCAGCAGTACCAGGACATCATTTGCCTGAAGGAGACCCACCGAGACCCTAGTAGCCAACCAATTTAAACCTACTGCTAAAAAAAAAAAAAAAAAAAAGCAGAGGTTGGAGCGGGGATGCAAGTACAACCTTGAAGGGTTGTACAAGACACCCCTGAATGATGTCACCTCCCTAGAGGCCCCTGATGCCTCCACCTCTTCAGGCATGCTCCCTTCAAAGTTTTTCAATAGCACCTAGGCTGCAGCTGCCTGACACACTTCATAAGCATCTTCCTGGCATGTCTGAGCTGGAGACTCCCTGGCTCCTGGCTCCCAGCTTCTGGTTCCTCCCTCCTGGCTCCTGGCCCCAGAGAGGAAATTGAGATGAAATATAGTCTAACTGAAAATTTGGAACAGACAATGTTTCCTCAATGAGTCTCCATGTCCAGAAATTCAGGAGGTGGGGACTGCAGGGAGTGGGGTTACTGGCTTGCCAGGAGTGACAGGAAGGTGAAAAGGGCAGGCTAAATCTCACCAGATGTTCACTGCAGTTGAGAGCAGTGGCTCCTGTTTCTCCCAGAGAGCTCTTTGCTGTGCGTAGAGAACGGTTCTACCTCGTGAAAGGATGCAGTTCCACCGTCACTGACTAAAAGCTCAAGGGTGTTGTGTGACTCTTCCGGCATGGAAGGCTTTCATTTGCTGGGACAGAGGAAGCAAACTCATTTCCTAGAGCATTGGTTCATGACTTCTAGGCAAGGGGGTCAATTTTCTGACGTGGTCGGTGTGAGAAGGTGAAGCTTAGAAATCGAGAGAGTTGGGTTGC
The DNA here is from genome assembly GCF_000317375.1 of Microtus ochrogaster. Lineage (NCBI taxonomy): Eukaryota > Metazoa > Chordata > Mammalia > Rodentia > Cricetidae > Microtus > Microtus ochrogaster. The sequence goes on from NW_004949095.1 coordinate 11,884,343, forward strand.
CTTCTGGCTCTCCCATTCATGGACTATGTGACTCCGAGCAAGACCCACTTTTCTGGCTTCAGTTTGCTCACGTCAGAGGCCTGTGGCCCCAGCTCTCTGTGTGAGGAGAAGCTGGGAACTGACAGCAGGCTGAGCTCAAACCACTGAGCAGTGGAGTGGTGATGGTCGGTTGACGAAGGCTGAAGCATGTGGACATCAGCCCCTACCTACTACTCTAGGTGGGGGAGAGAGGATAATGGAGAGCCAGAGTAACTGAAAAAGGCAGATTCGACAGCAGAGACCCCACATTCCTCCCCTAAGCATATGCATCTGCCAGGAACCAGAAAGGGAGTAGAAAACCAAGGGGGTTTGCGCCCAGTATTCACAAACAGGGTCGGAGTGAGTGGAAATGCCGAGACTTGGCTTCAGCCCGTCGGGACTCACACAACGGGGCAAGGCCTGAGCTGCAGCAGACTAGCTAGGGATAGACTGTGACAGGGACTGAGATTCAACGCAGGGCGATGCGAGCTGTCTGCAAAGGCCTGGAGAAGTGTGGATGTTGTACCACAAGCTGTGCTGTGGAAGGAAATCAACAGAAGTCAGAAGCTCTACTCTAGAACAGTGTTACTCCTTTTGAAGCCAAGCAGTCCTGCTCACTTGCATTTTTCTTTCCCAGAATTCTTTCCTTCCATGCAGCTGGCAGGACAAGAACAATCTTAGTCCTTTCAGAAGAAAGAAACTTCTCTAAGAGTAAAGGCAAACAGATTTGCATCTCATCCCTGCTGACTACATAATTTTTTAAAAATCATTTTCAGTGATTCTGACTTACGAAGTGAGAACAGCAGTGTTTAGCCAGCAGTAAACAATAGCAGCTTAGCGGGTAAGGAAGATGGCTCAGGAGGTAAAAGGCTTGCTATGCAAGCCTGGCGGCCTGAGACTGATCACCAGCACCGACATCAAAAGCCAGGAACATACCAGCAATCTCATCTCTGGGGAGGCAGAGGCAGGAGGGTACTTCGTGCTTGCTGGCCAGCCAATCTAACCAAATCAGTGAACCCCAGGTTTGCTGAGGGACCGTCTCAAAAACTAAAGTGGGAGCTGATAGAAGACAAGATCTGACACTAGCCTCTGGCCTCCAGATGCACACCTGTCCACACACGTGTGAACCCACTCAGATGAACACATACAGACCCCCTACCTACACCCACACAGGAATATACTGAGAGCAAGATGTCCTTGTTCAGCCTTCAGGTCAATCTGCCAGGGGACATCAGAAATATTTATTACGCAAGTATGCTATAGGTGTCTGATAACCTGAAATTGCTCAGATGCAAATGTTGCTTTAATGTACTCATGAGGGGGCCAGTGATACGGCACAGCAGGGGAGCGGGCTTACTGTGCAAGCCAGACAGCCTGAGTTCAACTCCCGGTTCCCAAAATGGAAGGAGAGAGCCGGCCTCCAAAAGTGTGCTTGCACTCACGACTCACCATCTACACATACCAATCTGTAAACAGTTTCTAACGCTCTCATGAGGCTGCTGCTCACGTACTGACTTGCATGAACTTCCTACAGTACTTGGTACTTGGCAACCCCTGCTAGGTTTATTGTTGTTGTTGTTTTCCCCCTTTGCGTTTCTTTTGGAGAAAGGTGTGTTTGTTGTCTACTATCTGCTTTTTGTTTGTTTTTTTGTTTGTTTGTTTGTTTGTTTTTTAGGGGAGGAAGTCTCCTTCTTTTCCCCAATTGGCTCTGAACTCTTTTTTACACTTAAACAATCCTCCTACCTCACCTTCAAAGTAGCTGGCTCTCTTTGAAAAGCAGGTATTATTAGATTTCAGCGCATGAATTTGAACTGATAAATAAATCACATCTTTGTTTTCACAACTTTCTCACTCAGTTATTTTATCTAATCACAGATGTAACCACAAACTTGAAGTTGTGCTAACAACACAGGCTTTCATCCGTGTATTACAGTTGATAGGGGCTCGTGAAATATTGTACATACTCAAAAGAACGTTGAAGTCAGACCCTTAGATTGAATATGTCATACAGCATATATTTCGTGTGTTTAAATAGTTTCATATTTGTCAACTTGGTATCATGTGTTCCTTTGACTCTTTATATTTTATACATTGGAAAAGTTCTTCAGAGATGGCTGCACAGGTTTCACCTGCAGGCTTCTGTGGGCACACAGGTCATGAAACCTGGTCCAGAGCGCTGGCACAGACTCCTGAGACAAGAGGCGGTCGGTAGAGAGTTTTTCTAGTGATGTGCACATATTTATTCTAAACCTAGGTTAGGGGACGAACCCTGCTCTCAGCTCCTCTGTGGGAGCCTGGAGCCTATGGGCACTAACCTCTTCTTCAGGCTCCTCTTTGTCTCCGTCTCTGCTACAGGCTATGTCTTTTCAGGCTCCTCTGTCCTCAGTTCCTTCCACAGTGACTGGACAAGGGTGGGGTCCCCAAGGAAACACGAACTAGACTTGTATCCCCGTCCAAGCAAGCACACAGCCAGCTCCTCCTGTCAGATGAGATGGGTATAAACACACATGTACATCCAAACAGGAGAGAAACATAGGAGCTATTATTAAATGTGGGGCCCATTCAGTGGGAGTTCCAAAAGATAAATTCAAAATAGCCTTTATTTCCTAAGAATCTTGCTGACAGTGAGTGTAACCACCCCCCTCCTGCCCCACCCTCACCCCTCACACCCCCCACCGTGACTGGCCCAACCCAGCTTCACGTGGTCACCTCTCCCTCCTTCCAGAGCTGGCTCCCTAGGACATATAAACCTCCTTGGACCTCAGGCTTGAGCCAGCAGGGCTACCCATCCAGATACCTTGCAGCAGAACTTTCCAGAAGAAACTCACATAGCCTCCCTAACCAATGTCCCTCTGTGCATGCTGCTGCAGCTGTGGTCCCAAGATGGCAGTTCTCCAACTGTTGTTTCTGGCCTGCCTGGTATGGGGAATGGGGGCCAGGACAGCACAGTTACGAAAGGCCAATGATCGAAGTGGCCGATGCCAGTACACCTTCACTGTGGCTAGCCCCACTGAATCCAGCTGCCCCGGGGAGGACCAGGCCATGTCAGCCATCCAAGACCTTCAGAGAGACAGCGGCATCCAACATGCAGAGCTGGTGTCCACCAAAGCCCGGCTTAGCTCCCTGGAGAGTCTCCTCCACCAGCTGACCTTGGGCCAGGCTACTGGAACCAAGGAGGCCCACGAGGGGCTACAGGGCCAGCTGGGTGCCCTGAGGAGGGAACGGGATCAGTTGGAGACTCAAACCAGGGATCTGGAGGTGGCCTATAACAATCTCCTACGAGACAAGTCAGCTCTAGAAGAGGAGAAGAGGCAACTGGAACAAGAAAATGAAGATCTGGCCAGGAGGCTGGAAGGCAGCAGCCAGGAGGTAGCAAGGCTGAGGAGGGGCCAGTGTCTCTCAACCCAACACTCACCTCAGGACATGCTGCCAGGCTCCAGGGAAGGTAAGAACTCAGGGTGGAGGGTTTACCCAACCCGGATGGTGGCATGCTTGCTGGTGACCTGTTACAAGGCTCCAGGGCTTCTCTTTCTGTTTTTCCTTTTCTCCCTGAAACGGCAGGCCCAGCACACAGCAGCAGCCTCAAGGTGAGCAAAGCAAACACTTTTGCATGCTTCTAGCAAGTTGGCTCCTCATTTAGGCCGGTGGATCTGAGTTCTTGTGCCCATTCATGACAAAGGTATCACTCCCTGCAGCCACATGAGAAACACATGAGGCCAGAGAGGAGCTATATGGTGAACAATCAGTAGAAAATGGCCAGCTGTCCCCTGCCCCCTTTTCCAGATTTTTTTCTCTCAGAAATTGTTATTCCTACCAAAATGGCTTCTATTTATGAAATACCATATGATTTGTGTTATTATTACCATTATTGTCATCATCATTAATTTATATGGTTTTTCAAGGTCATTATTAGTTTATATGGTTTTTTGAGATAGGGTTTTTCTGTGAAGCCTCATCTGTCCTAAAACCTCATTCTGTAAACTAGGCTAGCCTTGAACTCAGAGATCCACCTGCTTCTGCCTCATGAGTGCTAGGATTAATGGTGCACACCACCGTGCCTGATGGTGTTCTATCTTTAAATCTCCTACCTTGATAAATAAAGAGGAAACAGTTTCTCTATCAGGTCCCTTGGTGTGTGGCTTTGGAAATTTTGCCTTTTGTTGCTGAATCAAAAAACGTTTGCTTTCCCTGGATAGCTCTGAAGTGGCACTTCTCACATAGGGGCTTTTCCATCTGTCCTGGCTTCCGCTTGAAGATGGGTCTTTGGGGGGATTAGGGAATGGGCACGCTATTCTTGATGGCTAGAAAACAGTATTTTGTTCTATGTATCTTTGTTGTCACTTTTTGTGAGTGTTTTGTTCCCGGTTTCATGCGGTGACAAATTCAGATGTGGGAAAATTTGTCTAGATCCCTCAAAGCAGTTAATGTCAATAAATAATGAGAATGAGGGGAAGGGTTCGTTTTAGATAAGGCAGTCTAATAAAAGACCTGAGAATCAAATATGTGCACTTCCTTAATCAGCTCCTGCATGGACAGGGGACAGTTAGTTACAGGAGGGGTGGGGTTGAGATGACTGGGGAACTCTGAGAGGGAGTAATTATTAGGGGAGATCATGATATTAGCATTCTCAGGTAATATCGTAGTTATGAGGGACTCTATCAAACCATGTATGTGCTCAAGCCTTAGAGCTGAGCTATCAGAAACTATGCAGTTTACTTTCGGAGAGAGTGAGAGAGAGCGAGGCCACCATTTATGAGAGTAATTCATCAGTTGGACCCGATAAACAGTGCACGGGGAGCACAGTATCCTGCCACATTTCCAAGGTTGACAATCTCCAGAATAGCATGATGATGTACACGCTTTCTATGCTAAGCCTGGCAGGAGACAAGCTATCTCGTTCTCAGCATGTTTGTTTCTTATCCATAACATGGCAAAGATTTCACACTGTGATCATTGTCGTGGGATACAAATGAATAACTACAAAAACAGGAATGATTTTTCTGTTATTGAAATTTAAGTTCGCATACAAAATCAGGGGTGTCCATGGTCTTTTTAATAAATGCCATTACAGTGCTAAAAATCTAGCTCCCTTTCCAACTACTGCCCTCCCTGGACCCCTCCTGATGCCTGCCTTCCCAGGCAGTGCCCACTTCAGTTTTTACATGTGTGTTCTGTTGCACTCCTTCCATTAACGATGATATGGTTAAATATTTATATTTAAACTGGAAGAGATCCAATTCTGAATTTGACAATGGAGGAAAAGTGAGGTCCTAAGGAGCGCAGGGGCCGAGGGTTGGGCAGCTGCCCTGTGGTCGCTAAGGCTCTGAGAGGGCAGGTGGAGAAAATGATCACTAAGCATTGTAAGCAGCTTTCAGACTTGAATGAAGTCACACTCTCAACAACAACAATAAAAACCTATGTAAGTGATTCAAGGAATAAAAAGTTGGAAATGTAAAGAAGGGGCCTCATCAAATTGTTCACCATGGGGAACAGAAACTCAGCCCCAGGGAACACATATTCCTGGATCTGACAGTTCCCCGTCCATGAGGAATAGGGTGCCAGGCTGGTTCTCATAGAACTCGTACAGTCAGAGAAGCCTGGGCAGGGAGCTGATCTGGTCCTAGCAAGTGATACTTCTGAAGAGTCAGATTGCCATAGTAATTGCTGGGGAAAGGTGGGCAGGAAGGGATTGAGTACCAGAGGTGTTCAGCAGGACCTTGGGTCGAGCAGAGATAAGAGGAGGAAGCAGCCTGGGTCACAGTTGACAGAGTGGCTACCCAGGGGAAGAAGTGTAATTGCAATGTTTGCCTCTGCTTGACTTCTACCACTATGTGCAAATGTCATACAGTCATTTAAACCATACTTACCATAAAGTCTCCTTTCAGAAGACCCTGGATCTGAAGATAGTTCCCAGGACAACTAAAAAACAGGGTGATGGCTAACTTTCACTTCCCTAAAGTGTTTATGTGGACCTGGAAACATCATGGCATTCTTTCAACCCATTCTCTTCATTTAAATCACACTGAAAGTCTTTTTCACAGTAATAAAAAATATTTACAGAGACGCACCAGGCGGGCAGACGAGAGAGGGGGAGTTGATTGGGGGAGGGG
>NW_004949095.1:11890575-11891149 GCF_000317375.1 Microtus ochrogaster
ATAAATAAATAAATAAATAAATAAATAAATAATAAACCAAAAAAAACCCTAAATTCTTATGTATCTGTCCACCGGGGATAGATACATTTTAGCCAGTTAGAAGGGTTTTCAGCTCTGTAGTTAGTTCTAAGAGTGAAAAAAAAAAAAACCAAAACCCTCCTTTCTGCACCTTTCAAAATCTAAAACAGGTTTGGCGATTTTCTTGCTCCTTCTTGCAAGTCCTAGAAACTGACTGCACTTGCATATCTTACACCTGGTGAGGAGCAACAGGCTTTGGAATTTCACACTTGGAGACAATCAACGGAACCAGGAGAGAATTTGTAGCCATCCAAACCCATCAGGAACCACTGAGATGGATGGAGCAACAATGACTGGTACCTGTCACCGTTGCTCTATGGCACAGACTTTGACATCTAAATTGCAAGCAGCCCCGAGTCTGTCCCAGGAGCTGCCCGTGGTTCAATGCATTTCTGATCACTTCCTTGAGGGGCGCAGTGGGGATAACGAGGGGGGAAAAAAAGAAAAATCAGATTGTTCTAGAAAATCATGTTTTTTTTTTGTTTTTTTTTTTTTT
>NW_004949095.1:11891249-11896110 GCF_000317375.1 Microtus ochrogaster
TTTTTGGTTTTTTGAGACAGGGTTTCTCTGTGGTTTTGGAGCCTGTCCTGGAACTAGCTCTGTAGACCAAGCTGGTCTCGAACTCACAGAGATATGCCTGCCTCTGCCTCCCGAGTGCTGGGATTAAAGGCGTGCGCCACCACTGCCCGGCTTAGAAAATCATGTTTAATGTAGAAATCTGGTTAATATTAAAATGCAATCTGCAGTTAAAAAAATATTTACAAAAAATTTTACAGGGCCGTTTGCACTGAGTCCATAGCTCCAGCTCCCCTAGAGTATAAGGTTAAGGACAGTCTCAAAAGCTTTTTATGATGAAATGACTGAATCTCCGTATGAGAAAGAACAAAAATAAACAAAAGACTCGAGAGCTTCAAATATCTGATACAATACAATACGTGTTATTTTCACGACCCCTTCTATATTCAAAATGAAATGTTGGTGATTTAAACATTCCAGAAAAATCCGAGTTTGGACACATCCTTATTCAGGACTATTTTATTTATGGTTCCTGTATAATCTTCAAAAACAACCTGATATATTTGTACAGCTCACAATACTGGGACTCAGGAGGCTGACTCATTTGCCCAAAGCCCCAGAGCTGGGACAAGGCAGAACTAAATGAAAATACAATTTCTGGCTCTACCCAGGTCCCTTCACACAAAACTGCCATGCCTTCCTTTAGCAGACTTGCCAGATGGCTCTCCTGGGGGATTCTGAATGCTGCCAGAGCTCCTGGCTGAGATGACCATGAGGCCACCAAGAGGTTGCTAATCCAACCACGGCACCTGCCAACTGGACATGAACCAAGTGGCTTCTGGAAACCTTTCCTTAATATTCTGTGTTACTACGGTTCTTGTTTACCACAAGGAAAGTGCATGAGGCATGGTGAAGACTGGGGGAAGACAGGAAGTGAGCCAGAGCTGAGGTCTCCTGCTCCCAATGGTGGGGTGGGACATAGTGGAATGAGGATAGGAACAGAATCCCATATCCCTGTGCCTCTGCCTCTCTGGAAGAAGATCTGACGGGTGATTGTGCTATGTGGGTGTCCTGGGCAACCATCTGGAGCCTGAACTCTGCTGCAGGTGGGGAGTCACTCTACAAGAGCTCAGTGGCTCTCCTGAAGCCACCAGCCACTGTCTGGGCCCAGTGAGGATGCAGAAGCCAGGGAAGTTTAACAGACAGAATTATTTTTCCTTTTATTGAAAATAGATGTTTTCATACAATACGTTCTTACTATGGTTTTCCCTCTGTTTATTCCTTCCAGTTCTTCCCTACCTGCCCTCTCATCCAGATCCACCCCCTTCCTGTCTCTTGTTAGAAAACAGACAGACATCTAAGGTATAATCAGAATAGGACAAAACAAATAAACAGAATGAAAACACCCCAAGAAAATCATTCAGAAGTCCCACAAAAACACACAATTGCCAGCCATAACATATATGCAAACCTATATGATTGAAAAAAAAAAAGCCCTGATGTGACATTTTGAGATAAGAAAATGCCAAAGATGACAGTGGGCTAATTTTCTGTTGGTCATCTATCTACTGTGGGCATGTGGTTTGTTTCCTCAGTGAGACGCCCTTGAAGAAAGTTAATTTTTTATTTGCAAGTGGTTATCAATCAGAGATTGCTCCTGGGTTAGGAATGAAGCATGTGCCCATTTCTCAGCTCATGGGTCTGCTACAGACCCATGCAAGCCCTGTGCATTCTGCCTTTGTCTCTGTGAGTTCATGTGTATGTCAGTCTTGCTGAATTAAAGGGACTTGTTTTTTGGTGTCCTCCATCTCCTCTAGCTCTTACAGCCTTCCTGCCCCTTCTTCTACAGGGTTCCTGAGCCCTGAGGGGAGGGATTTGATGGAGACATGCCCTTTAGGGCTGAGTGTTCCAAGGTTAGCTGTGGGTCTCTGCATTTGTTCCCATATGCTATAGGAGGAAGCGTCTCTGATGATGGCTGAGTCGGGTACTGATCTGAGTGTAGCAAAATATTGTTAAGAGTTGTTTTATTGCTATGCTTCTTTTGTAGAACAGTAGTATTTGATTTTTACCCTAGGTCCTTGTCCTATCTAGTCCAGGGATCTTGGTCACTCAAGCAGTATAGGATGAGTTCATCTCATGGAATAGGCCTTAAATCAAATCAGACATTGGTTGGTTACTCCCACAGCTTTGCACCACTATTGCCCTAATATATCTTTCAGGCAGAACACCATTGTAAATCAAAGGGTTTGTAGTTGGACTAGTATTTATCCAACTTCAGTAGCAAGCAGAGTACCTTTTCCCCCCAAGAACACTAGCCAATAGGGGTGAAGGTTCCAGATAGGCACCAGCTCAACTTCTCTGTGTTCAGTGAGTTGCACAGGTATTATTTTTAGCAATAGGACCTTGCCATCAACCGATGGAGAGAAACCTATAGCCTTTGCAACAGCCTGGGTTGTTTTGGGGGTTCCCATGAAATTCCTTTGTCCAGCAACTCTATTAGATATAGCTCAGTCTGTTTGAGGCTCTGTCTCCCCTATTATTTAGTGATTTCATTCCAATCACCTTTATATATGTATATAATTCAGAAAATTGTTGGGTGTTCTGGGCTGTGTGAGACAATCAGAGAAAGAGAGTTACTCCAAGGTAAATTTTAGGCCCTCTGTGGCAACAGAAAGGTCCAGCTTCTGATGAATTGAACCTCAAACACCTGTTCAGAAGCATATTTATTGGTGGTTATCCAAAGATTTTTTTTTGGGAGGGTGGGAGTAAACAAGTTCCTCATATCAAAATCCCTGATCTATATATTTTTCATCATCCCTGCCCCGCTTTAGTCTTTATTGTGTACTGTTTGCAGTACCCAAGAATTAAAGAGTTTCAGGTGTGCCAGGACCATCTTGTGACTAGTGTCATGCAAAGGCTATAAGGCTGCTTCAGAAAAACAACTCTATAAATCACAGAAAACAATCACTGATTTCCACCATGATTTCTTCAAGGGCAAAGTACTCCTAGAAAACAATTATGAGGAACAACAATGTTGAAGTGTAAGCCAAATAAACCCTCTCCTTCCCAACTTGCTTTTTGGTCTCTGTATTTCATTGCAGCAATAGAAAGTCTAACTAAGACAAAGTGGTACCAGAAGTGGGGTTATAAAGCTGCAGCTGTCCTCTTCTGGGTGGAGCCTGAATAATGTACAGAACCATCAGTAAACCAGGCCCTAATCTTCTCTTCCTCAACCAATCAATCATAGGGAACACCCCATGAGGCTGTAGGTGACTGCTTGGCAGCAGATGGCATTGTATCAGGAATAGAAACCCACAGGCATTTGGGTAACTTCTTCATGTAGCTCGCTAGTGCCTTGAGGACCTGTTTGGGTCCCATCTCGTATATACCATTTCTATTTGATAATAGATTGTTGCTGTGCACATCCTACTTTATGACTTGGTGGGTCAGATAAGCACCGAGCTCATGATGGGCATTTTAGGTCACACGGTAACTTGGTGGTCCATTGTCAAATGTTCAGTTTTCACTAAGGCCCAGTAGCAGGCCAAGAGTTGTCTTTCAAAGGGAGAATAGTTGTCTGCAGATGCTGATAGAGTTTTGCTCTAAAATTCCAAAGGTCTCTTCTGTGATTCACCTATAGGGGCCTGCCAAAGGCTTCAAACAGCATCCCTATCTGCCACTGAGCCCAAGTACCATAAGGTTGGCTGGATCATATAGTCCATTTGGTAGAGGAGCCTGCACAGCAGCCTGGATCTTAGATACAGAGAATAACAACCATTCTGTTCTAGTGTTTACCCTAGAGACAGTGAAATCTGCTTAGCCTCCAGCAGGAAGCTTCTGATGTGTTAGGCTTCCATTCAAGGCCTCAGATGGTCCTTCAATTTTGCTGTCCCTCCCTTGATCCCTCTCCAGTTTGATCCTCCCCAATCCTCCCTACCCTCTTCTATCCATTAACTTTCTATTCTACTTTCCCTCCTAAGAGAAATTTGTCTCCTCCTGCTAGCCCTTTATACCTAACCACATGAAAATCAGTAACAATGACAAGAGAGCAGATATAACAAACTCCCTATGTAAGTCATCTCTGTATGGGAGCCTGGGGCTACAGGGGTTGAGGCAGGCTGGACAGACTTGGAAGGACTGCAGACTTCTCTCTGCCCGTCTGAAAGCAGGTGGAACTGTTTGTTCTGGCCTCAGCAGCTGTAAATCCCCCTGTGTGCAGGTGGAGACCGCCCCCAGGGACCTGTGGCACCACACAGAAGAGCCTCAAGTAGATGGGGTGGGCACATTCAAAGCACTAATGTCTCCAGGCAGCATTTCTGGCTTCCTTATGGAATGTGTACTGCCAGGCTGAAGTTGCCAAGGAACCTTAGGATGCCCTCAAGTGCTTATGACAAGCCAGCAAAGGTGAGCTGCAGACCCTCCTTCTCCCGTGGTGTCTCTGTAGCGCCCTCTCCTGGGATGGTTCTCCAGCTGTGAGAGCCAATACCTTTATTTGTAGCTGGCAGAGCCCTAACCCCAGAGTAGAAGGGATACAAATGCCATGACTTCAGAAGATAGTGGTTCAACTCCCAGCTCCAGCACTTACTAGTAGTGAAATCTTGGTAGATTTCCCACCCCTTCTGACCCTTGCTTTCCTCTTTTGCTGAGGTGGATTACTGGGTTACTTTTAGGACTGTTATGGGAATAAGAGGTGACCAATGGTAGGCAGAGTGGTGGCAGGAACTCCATCTCACTAGGTGAGCACTGTGAGTAATTTGTTTAACTATGGGGAAGGCTATCAATAGCTGACGATCATCTCTTCTATTCTCTTCTCTCTCTGTCTCCTTCTTTCTCCCTCTCTTCCTCCCTCCCTCCTCTTTCCCTCCCCCCTCCCTCCTCTCTCCCT
>NW_004949095.1:11896355-11898807 GCF_000317375.1 Microtus ochrogaster
TCTCTCTCTCTTCCCTCTCCACACACACACACACACACACACACACACACACACACACACACACACACTTTTTGGTGTTTTTGTTAATACTTCAGCTATTTTTAGGAAAGTCATTTATGAAAACGCCTAGCTGTATGCTTTTCTTTCCGTTTTATTATCTCAGAAGCTAAAGAGGGAAACTCATTTTCTTCTCACCGAATCACTGGTGTGCATGGTTCTTTTCTTAATATACATTTTGCTCTTGCTCTCACCAAACAGTAAACCAACCTACTTCAAATATGAAATAGGGTTTTTGTTTGTTTGGTTTTGGTATTTTTTGGCTTTTGTTTATTTATTTATTTATTGAGACAGGGTTTCTCCGTAGCTTTTGGTTCCTGTCCTGGAGCTAGCTCTTGTAGACCAGGCTGGCCTCGAACTCACAGAGATCTGCCTGCCTCTGCCTCCCGAGTGCTGGGATTAAAGGCGTGTGCCCCCGCCTCCTGGCAATTGTTTTGCTTTGTTTTTTCAACACAGGGTTTCTCTTTAGCTTTGAAGCCTATCCCAGAACTCACTCTTTAGATCAGGCTGACCTCAAACTCACAAAGATCCACCTGTCTCTGCCTCACAAGTGCTGGGATTAAGGATGTGCAACACCATCTCTTGGCTAAATATGAAATAATTTTTATGCGGTGCAAGCAGTAAGGAATCTGACACTAGGAAAAGGTGGCTCACAGTAACCATCATGTGGTGGCCTCTTCCCTTTTCTAGGAATTTCCAGAGGAAACTCAGACATCTTCCTTATGCAAATTGATCTCAGAAAGGAACATGTAAAGCTTAAAGAGTTGCTGCCAATCACCTGCACACTTCAAAATAGCTACCAAAGGTTGTAAATGTTCCCAGCACAAACAAATAATATTGTTGATGGATATGCAGTTATTTTGAGCTGATCAATATTCAGCGTATACATATATGGAAATATCACCTTATCCCATCAATATACGTACATGTAATTGTGTCACAAGCAAAAGTAAAAACATAGTTAAAAACCAAAAGTTGATCTAATTCTTACAAGTATTCTTATACATAGAACACATAAAATCCCTTCAGCTGAGTGAATACTTAGCAGCTGAAATTCAAACACTGAAGAGAATCCCAATACCTGACTGTCTTTGAACTCCTGAAACCATACTTCATTAGCAATCAGTCTCCCTAGTGGAATTTATAGAAATCACAGAAGACTCTTGCTGTATTTTATTTTGCACTGAATGCTGTGTTAAATAGAGTGCTATGCAATCTATCACTTGTAAGCTTTTTAATTATGCACATTTTCAAATGGTCACAAAAGTAAAAAGACAAGTGAATCCCAGTGAAACCAGCACCCCAGTTCCAATAAGCGGCCGATGTGATTCCATCATTCTGCATCTTCCTTTACCTGGCTCCCAAAACAAATCTTAAAGTATTTGGGAACATATTAATTGTCACCCCCACAGAGTCCGATCTTGTGCTACTTCTTCGCCAACTACTATGTGTCTCTTTCTTTGGATATAGTCTCTCAGTGGAACTTGGACACACTGGCCTTCCAGGAACTGAAGTCAGAGTTAACGGAGGTTCCTGCTTCCCAGATATTGAAGGGGAGTCCATCTGGCCAGCCCCGGAGCAAGGAGGGAGACAAAGGTATGAAGTTAGATTTCTTCCCTGTTGAGCCCACCTGGCCATTGTGTGCCTTGTTCTTCAGTTCTCAGGAGCCAAGACAGGTGACTTTCCCTAAACAGAGCTGGGGAGGGGGAAGTAAAAACCTCTCTGCTGCCTCATCTAGATAGGCACACAGGAAGTCCATCTTTGCCCCATAAACCCTCTTCGTCCTACTTCCCACCCTGGAAGGGGTGGGTATGTACCGTGCATACTCTTGGCATTTCTGACCTTTGTCCATCAAGGAAAAGTACGTTCGTACCTCTCCAAGTGTCCCATGAAACAAGGCTGTTGTTTCCAGAGAGTAATATTGACTGTGTTATTCACAATCCCCGCTAGGCCTGAAGCATGGGAAGTGTGAGTCCCTGAGGGGAAGCATCCCTGTTTGCCTTTTGTGAGGAAGCTCAAGGCCTGCAGGAAAGGATGGAGATTTATCATGAATCCCCTAAACTCAAATTCTCATTTATCTATTCATTATATTTAAAAAATCACACTCTGTTTTTATGATATTTTAAATGCATGTATCAAATATGTGGGCCATTAAGTAAGGCTTGAACAACTTTGTTATACAGGGACTATGCTCACAATGAACAGATTTCCTGTTTAAATAAAATAACCCCAACTTGAAAATCATGAAGAGCAATGTAATAAACATCCACAAATCCCTGCCAGGTTCAAGGAGAGAATCACAAACACAGTCAGAGCCCAGTACAGCCTTCTGCCTCACTGAATCGCAAACACAGTCAGAGCCCAGTACAGCCTTTTGCCTCACTGAATCGCAAAC
>NW_004949095.1:11898907-11920929 GCF_000317375.1 Microtus ochrogaster
ACACAGTCAGAGCCCAGTACAGCCTTTTGCCTCACTGAATCGCAAACACAGTCAGAGCCCAGTACAGCCTTCTGCCTCACTGAATCGCAAACACAATAAGAGCCCAGTATAGCCTTCTGCCTCACTCAGTGCAAGATTCATCTCACAGACTCATCACATGGGATTTGCTGTGTATTTCTCTAGTCCAAGCACTTGGGCATGTTTAATCACATCTACATTGACAACAACCTCATTACTGAGAACTTTAAACGCCCTTTGTAAATGAGAAAGCCAAGGGCTGGAGAGATAGCTCAGTGGTTAAGAAAACTGGCAGCTCTTTCAGAGGACCCAGGTTCAATTCTCAGCATCTGAATGGCAGCTCACAACTGTCTGTAACTCCAGTTCCAGGGGATCTGAGACCCTCACACAGATTCATTCAGGCAAAGCACCAGTGTACATAAAATAAAACAAAAACAAAAACAAATGAGAACGGCAGGGCTTATAGAGCTAAGCACCTCACAGGGTGGCAGGGCTCAGATGTCAATCCATTCTGTCCCCACCCTCTCTGCTCTGCTCCCACAATCCTGCTATCTGTGTTTGGAAGACTTACAGATACTAGAACATGGCATCTTTTTATTTTTTTTTTTAATTCATCAGGATGTGGAGAGCTAATCTGGGTAGGAGAACCAGTCACTCTGAGGACTGCCGAGACAATCACTGGCAAGTACGGAGTGTGGATGAGAGACCCCAAGCCCGCCCACCCATACACCCAGGAGACCACATGGAGGATTGACACAGTTGGCACAGGCATCCGCCAGGTGTTTGAGTACAGTCTGATAAGCCAGTTCGAGCAGGGCTACCCTTCAAAGGTTTACGTGCTCCCCCAGGCGCTGGAAAGCACGGGTGCTGTGGTGTATTCCGGGAGCCTCTATTTCCAGGGAGCTGAGTCCAGAACTGTGTTTAGGTACGAGCTGAACACCGAGCTGCTGAAGGCTGAGAAGGAAATTCCTGGAGCAGGCTACCACGGACAGTTCCCGTATGCTTGGGGAGGCTACACAGACATTGACTTAGCTGTGGATGAAAACGGTCTCTGGGTCATCTACAGCACAGAGGAAGCCAAAGGTGCCATTGTCCTCTCCAGATTGAACCCAGAGAATCTGGAACTTGAGCGTACCTGGGAGACCAACATCCGTAAGCAGTCCGTGGCCAACGCCTTTGTCATTTGTGGCACCTTGTACACAGTCAGCAGCTACTCTTCAGCCCAGGCAACTGTCAACTTTGCCTACGACACTGGTACCGGAGTCAGCAAGGCCCTGAGCATTCCGTTCCAGAATCGCTACAAGTACAGCAGCATGATTGACTACAACCCCCTGGAGAGGAAGCTCTTTGCGTGGGACAACTTCAACATGGTCACCTACGATATCAAGCTCTCTGAGATGTGAGGAGGACCCCTGTATCCCTACCTGGTTAGGCTCCTGGGTGAAGCAGCTGCAGGGAGAGGCAGCCAGATGCATGGAGCTTCCCTCTGCTCCTCAAGCTTTTGTTCACCCAGTCAATGGTGCAGAGTCACCACCTGACCGGGCAGGGATGCAGCCTAGGGGCATGGACAACTGCATATACTATGTTCTCTTCTGTCAGCTTTTAAAAAGGTGTTCATCTTATAAAGTTCGTATCTTGCAGCAATCGGGAGCAAAAGCTATAAGCATGGTTGTTTCTTCATGAAGCCATTGCTCTTGTAAGCTGTATGGTCACCCTGCTCTTTGAGAAGCAACGGCAGTTCTACAGCGACCACTCTTGTGGCTAGAACTGTCCCTGGAGAGGGTTCGTCTACTGCAGTTTCTAAAGCTTCAGACAGCATATAGTTGGGTGGCATTTAACCCTTTGCCCTGTGAAATAAAGTCATCTTATACAACATTCTGTCCTTGACATCTGTGGAAATTTTTGCTTGCAAGTCAGATTTCAGTTACCCAATAACGTCTCTGGGTTGGAAGATGTCACTGAAAGATGTTATGGGTGTGTCTGTGGCTATGTCTGTCTGTCTGAGAGGCTTGAGCCGGTCCTTTCTTGTTTTGCTCAAGGTGGCAATAGGTCAACAGGGGGATGCACACCTCCCCACCTCCATCTAATGTGCTCTTGATTCTTCCTGAATAATCTAGGCATCTCTCCTTCAGCTTGCCTTCTTTTCTAGATTCATTTCAGGTTTTATCTGTTGTTACAGATAAAATTTTTTTTGAGGTAGGGTTTCTTTACATAGCCTTTACTGTCCTGGAGCTCACTATATAGACTGGGCTGTCCTCAAACTCAGAGATCTTCCTGCCTCTGCCTCCCGAGTGTTGGGATTAAAGGCCTGAGCCACCACTCCTGGCCCAGGTACCAGATTTTGTTATTTTGTTTTTCAAGACAGGGTTTCTCTGTGTTAACAGTTCTGCCTGTCCTGGATCTTACTCTTTAGACCAGGCTGGCCTGGAACCCACAGAGAGCCACATGCCTCTGCCTCCAGAGTGCTGGGATTAAAGGTGTGTACCCCCGTGGCTGGCTAGGTACCAGATTCTTAAGCCACAACTCTTAGGTGAGCACATCTTACAGAACTTCTCTTCCAATTTAAAAATGATGATAAAGCCAGGCAGTGGTGGCACACACCTTTATTCCCAGAAAGGCAGGTGGATCTCTATGAGTTCGAAGCTAGGCTGTTCTATAAGAGCTAGTTCCAGCACAGGCTCCAAAGCTACAGAGAAACCCTGTCTCAAAAAACAAAAACAAACAAACAAAAAAAACCCAAAATAAAACAAAAAATGATGAAACACATATAGTAAAAGTTACCATCTTAATCACTTAAATATTGCTAATCATACTAAGGAATGTGTGTGGTCAGAGGACAATTTAAAGGAGTAACATCTTGACCATTTTTAAATGTACATAACAGGTCATTTAATGGTTTTGTGCCAACATCATCACAATATGTAGAACTCTTTTCATCTTGTAAGAACTAAAGCCCATAAATAACTGTTCCTCCCTATAGTGCCAATATCATTGCTTCCTGTGTGTGCACAGTTTGTGTGTGTATGCATGTGTGTGCGTGCATGTTCATGCAGGTGTGAGAAAATCAGAGGACTACCCAGGACATTTTTCTTCAGCCACCATCTATCTACTTTCTTCCTCTGTGTGTGTGAGTATGTGTGTGTGTGTGTGTGTGTGTGTACGTGTGTGTGTGTGTGTGTGTGTGTGAGAGAGAGAGAGAGAGAGAGAGAGAGAGAGAGAGAGAGAGAAGCCTGTCGCTTGCCAAGTAAGTTGAGTCATTGAGCCCCAGAACTCCTCCTGTCTTCTCCCCCAAATCACAATCCCCAAATGGCTTCTGGGGATTAAACTCGGTCTTTGTGTTTGCAAGCAAACACTTCACAGACTGAGCCATCATCCCAGAGCTCTGCTTTTTAGTCACTGAAGTTATTTTCCTTCTCTGTGGCACAATAGTGGTAGTGTATTTCATCTTGCCAATTCAGCTTAAATTTTATTCTGTTGGGGCATAAGTCATGCCCAGCTTTCCATCTCCCCGGCTCTTGCTGAGGTAATCTGTGCTTAAGGTGGGCCTGCTTCACCACGCAGGACGATCCAGGCAGATATTCAGCATTTGCTACTAATGTGGCATATTTTCATTGCTGGTTCCACATGTTCTAGCCACCACATCCCCAGCTTCCACAGTCTGGGGTCTGAATTCTATGGGTTCTACATCTGCTAGCCCCCAAGTCTGGTGTTCAGATCTTGCAAGTTCCACATCTGCTAGCTTTCACATCTGCTAGCCTCCACAGTCTGCTGTCCGGATCTCTCAGGTACATTGTTTGAAAGGCAGAAAAGGAGAAGAAAACTCTTACATCTCCCCAGAGTTAAGGGGCATTTCAGGAGTGGGCTTGAAGCATAGGAACATGGGTTCCCTTTGCTCGTCTGCCGCTGTCCTTGCTGGAGATGGGCCTGATGAGGACCAGTTCCTCTGATGTCAGTTACCTGCACAAGATTTTTGAATACTGCATGCACATAGTTGGAAGGTAATTTTACATATTCTTAGGGTGACCTCATTTTGTTCAGCCCATCACATAAGGATAGGCAAAGAATTTCCTACTTTTGGCACCATGCAAAGGCACTCAAACTTTTGGTATTTGAAGCATTTCAATTTCAGGAGTTTTTAGTTTGTATTAAGATTAAGACTTCAACCTAGGACTCAGGTGGAGGACTATAATGCAGGCCCTAACAACCGAGTTTTAACCACACATTCTTTCTCTCTCAGACCCAAAGACCCTGAAGTCAGCATGCACAGACTCTTTCATCCTATGAGCTGCCAGGTGTCTGAGTGAGCAGGAGGAGAGACGTGTCTCTGGGTCAGGAGAGACTGTGATGTGATTTCTCGCAGAGGACAGACAGGTGAGGGAGCCCAGCAGCTCCTCCGCTCCTTCTCTCCCTCCTTAAGCTATACCCTAGCTTTGGGAAAGAAGAGCCCAAAAGAAGGACGGGTGGAAAGAAGGGACCTTTCTTTTCTCAGCTTTCAGGACGTTGTTCTGTGTCTCTGGCTGCTCCTTCACCTCTTGTTTTTGTGTTTGCTGTCACCTTCTGTTTCCCTGTTCTACTTCTTTCTCCTTTTAACCTCTGCAGACTACGGTGGACACTCCAGAATCAGAGCTGTGCTTCTCTCCGGCAATTTTACCTAGAACTGGGGTTTTAAATACTATCCCCATGCGGAATGACACCTAGAGTGTCATCTTGAGTGCAGTAACTATCCTCCAACACCAAATTTGTATATTCCTTTACTTACTCAAGTGACATCTCTATCTGGGCGTTTACTGACAGAGATGAGTTCCTGGGCTACCTCATCACACTAACCCACGCCTCTTGTTGGTGGAATTCCATCCTTCCCACTGCTGAAAATATTTTGTTCTTGTATTTATTTATTTGCTTGTATGCGTAGATGCACACTCCATGGCACTCATGTGGAGGTCAGAGGTCGGCATATGAGAAACGGTTCTCACCTTCCATCATGAAGATATGCAGGAATTGAATTCAGGTCATCAAATTTGATGGCCAGTGCCTTTACCTGCTGAGACATCATACTGGCCCAAGGTCTCACATCTTGGAATCATCCTTTATTCATGTCTCTTATAATCTATCCAAGCAATCTATTGGCATCTTTTGTCAGCACTTCCTTCAGACACACGGGTCCAGAATCTGACTTTGCTTCTCTTCACCTCAACTGGTGCTTGATCAAACGACCGCCCCGTTCCTAAGCTAGAAGGGCACTGGCTAGACTGTTCCCTTCCCCTCACCCATACAGCCAGCTCTCCCTGAAACTGCAAGCACAGATCCATAACATGCAAGCCAGGTCATCCTCTTTCTAAGAACTCGCATTAATTCTTGTCTTGTTCAAAGTCACAACCAGAGCCTTTTGGAGCCCCCTGGGGCTCTCCTCCTCCTCCTCTCTCACTTCCTTCATCACTTTTTTCTCTCTTACTTACACCTCGTCTTTCACCTTCTCCTGGGTGACGTTATCCTCCACTAATTTCTGATGCACTTGAGCCCAGACAACCCCACGTAGCCTGCTTGTTGTCCTTCTAATACGCCATGGATGCTCTGGTCTTAAATCTCTCACAGCAGCCCTTCACTCCACCTCCAACATCCACACTCTTAACTCTGTCACTTGTTCAGTTACTCAAATGCCACCGTTTTAAAGGGGGTGCCCATACAACTCTATTTAAAATTGAAGCCAGTCTGCTGTATCCTAAGGCACATATAATCTCCTTTACTCCTTTATCATTTTAAATTTTCTATTTTAATCATCCAGGTATATGATAAAATTTTTGTTGGTAGATTAGTAGTTTTTTTCCTGCCGGAAGGCAAACTCCATTGGGATAGAGACTGACTGTCCCACACAATAGCACTAGAACGTTGCCCGACTCACATAGGATGTTCTTGGCTATTTGTTGGACAAAAAAAAATTTCTCAGAATATGCTTAGCAACCAAAGTAGAAAGGAAACTAACAGTTGAGTGGGTCTTTCCAACCCTCTCCCCTCCTTGATTCTACTCTTTGCTAGCTGTGTGACCTTTGGCCCTTCTCGGAAGATCTGTCTCAGCGGTGTGTGATAGAAATGTCTACAGTTGTCACAGTCTTCACCTGCAATATCCAGTTATCCAATAGGATAAGCACCAGCCACAGGTAGCTACTGGACACTTGAAATGTGGCTTGGGCAACTGTAGAAAAACATGTTTATTTTATCTGAATAAATTTAATTTTAAATAACCACATGTTTTTCTATACACTAGGGGCTCTCGGAGTTTGTTTCCTCACTTGGCCAAGGATGAGGTGGCATATGTCAAGCACTCAGATGGCAAAGACAGGTTTCAGTGTTTGCTCCCTCCCTGCCTGACACTAGGGTCAAAGTTCACCAAAGAGAACACAGCCTACTACTGTAGTTGGAGACTCTAAGCACTGTTGCAAGAAGAACTGAGTGAAGAAGGAGATGAAGTGAAGGCTGGCAGATAAACACATTCGCCAATGTGAATCTGAGCGGACAGAGTTCCAATGCCTTCAAATCACTCAGTGATGCTCCCTATGTCCTTAGGGGCTGTATGGGTTCTACTGAGGGGCCTGGGCCAGTCATCCCAGCCACCCAAGAGACGACTGCTGCCCACAGAGTTACTCTGTAGTCAGTTGTCTTTAAGAGTAGGGTGTTCTGTTACAGAATTTGACAATCACGTCAACCCCCTGGAAGTAAACTTTGAAAATACTGACAATAGATTTAAAACCCAACAGCTGTGGCATCAGCACAGGGGCCGGGAATGCAACTAGCTTAGTATGAAAATCTACATGACTATGGAAGCACCTGAGTATAAAGTCTGATAACCCCAAACACCCCAAGATTCTCTGGACCATGGAGATTTTGCTTTTTAAAGATTTATTTTTATAATTATTTGTGCATATACATATATATGTATGTGTGTATATGTGTGTGTGTATGGCATGTGTTACGTGAGTGCCTATGGAGGCCAGAAGGAGCATCCAGTCCTCTGCAACTAAAGTTACAGTCAGTTGGGAGCCTCTGGGAACTGAACTCAGGTCCTCCGGAAGGGCAGCAAGTGCTCTTACACACCAAGCCACCTCCCCAGTCACCAGAACTTTAGAGTTACTGCCATAGAGGCCTGGACTTTCAGCTGGTTCAGATTTCATTATCAAAAAAAAAAAAAAGACTCAAAAATTAAAAAAAAAAAAACAAACTCAAATACATCTAACAACCAGCAGTGTTCTAGATAGCAGAGGCCAAGTCAAAGAATCAAACCAAACACACACATCTTAGAGACTTGACTTGAAAACTAGTTACTTTGAAATATGTTAGTGGGGTGCTAGCTTAAATGCAAGCTGTGCCCCAGGGGCTCATAGGGCTGAACTCAGCTGGAGGTAGTAGCACTGGGGGACAGGCCCTGAGGTTTAGCCTGACCCTGCTTCCTGCCCTACCTATTCTTTTCTAGTCTGCTGTCCACACTTCTGCACCGTGAAGCCACCTGCTGCCCGCCTTTCCTGCCTTACTACACCATATCACCTCATAGCACAAGCCCAAATAAACCTCCCTGTCCTTCCTTCAGCTTGTCTGCCGGATATTCTGTCAGCAATGAGGAGAGCAACTAACACACACACACACACACACACACACACACACGGCATCCAACAGTGGCTCTAGAGCACAAAAGAGGAAGACAACCATTCCTAGGATAGTCTTTGAAGGCGAGGCCAGAGACCCCAAATGAGCTCACGTGCTGGCCTCTGTGTACAGCCCATCTTCAAATAACTTAATTTGTACTTGCTCATGTCTGTAGCATCAGCTGGCGAAGGCGGTGGAGCAGGAGGTACCATGAGGTTTCTTTTGCTGGTAGACTCTTGTTCCACGCCCACAATGGGTTTTGTCTTCTTACCTTCACCACTTTTCTTGGTGGTTGTTTCCTCTCTAGGGGGAAAAGCATATTAAAACACGTTGTTCAAATAAAGGCAGGAGAGGGCCAGGTGAGATGGGTCAGCGGGTAAAGGTGCTTTCTGCCAAGCCTGATGATCTGTATCCGACCCTCAGGACCCACGTGATGGTGAGACAGAACTGATGCCTGAAAGTCGTTGTCCTCTGATCTCCACGTGAGTGTCATGTTGTGCACACGCGCACACACACACACACACACACACACAGAGAGAGAGAGAGAGAGAGAGAGAGAGAGAGAGAGAGAGAGAGAGAGAGAGAGAGAGGCAGTGACTATTTTTAAAGGTGGTGATGATGAGTGGGTGGGCAGAAAAGCCAAATCCCAGATGCTAGCATACCTTTAGAGCTACTCACTTGGGAAAATGAGATAATTAGCTATGAGGCTGCCCTCCTCAGAATGAACTCACCAGTCTCTCTTGGTCCCGGGGAACCAAGGGGGTTCACCCTCCTCATCCTCAGAAGCGTCTCTGATGATTAAAGCGAAGTCTCGCTTTGCTTGGCTTTCCGTCCCCTGCCAGTCTACTGGTGATCCACACAGCTCTGATGTCCTCAGGACCAGCCCTCCCTCAGGTCCATTTCATACTCATTTCTCTTCCTCCTGACTGTCCCCTTTTTTGGCCTGCTGGGTGTACTAGAACCTTCCTGTCTTGCTTAGGTATGGGCTAACCCTCTCCACGAGGGCATAGGACTAGCATATGAAGCTAGTACAGATTCGGATTTGCTGTGCCCTGAGCACTAAGTAGACCCAGGATCTAAAGTTAGCTATCAACTAGAGACCAATCCCATGCTACACACAGATTCAAACCACAATAAGATCTTAGAGCTTTCTGCCAAAGCAGTTCAGATAGAAGGTGATCTGTGTGGGACATGTGACCCCACCAAATGCAAATCTCTCAATGTAAGTAGATCTGTTTGATAGTGAGAGGGGCCCCAGGGTGGGTTTTCAGGCCATTCTCTTTTCAGATGGACACCAGGGCCCAGTAACCACAACCTTCTGGAAACAGGATCTTCCTCGTGAGCTAAGCTAGGCCTGCCAATTGTCTGTGCACTGCTATCGGTAAAGGTCTTCAACACCCATACGTGTGAACACTAAGAAAGCATACAGACGTTCTATCCATTCACAAATACCTTACTTCTCAATAAACTCTAAGCTCACAAGAGCACTGAGACCAATCCTGGAAAGGCCATTTTCCAACTCCATAATGTCTATTCTTTTAACCAGCATCTTGTAAGATTTAATGTGAATAAGATGCCCAGTTTATAACTGTCAAAGAGGAAACACGGGGCATGTTGGCAAAGTGTCAGCTCTTGCTGTTTCCTTGTAATTGATTTGTATTTGCCATATCAGAGTTATTCCAACCTGAAGTCTCTGAAGATTTTTTTTTTAGGTCATGTGTCTCTTTTAAGGGTAATTTAACTTGTAACTAACATAAACAAACTTACATCTTAGCATTTGCAAAAAAAATGAAGGCATCTCCCTTGCCTAAAGGAACCTGCATGGGCTTCAACACAGTGAGCCCTGTGTCTAGTCAAGGGGCAATTTCAGTAGAGTTCTACTGTTCTCCACAGAGATGCCATCACAAAGTTGACATCACAGGCATGCCCCAAATGGAGTGATGCAGGGTGAGCTAGGTGTGGTGGCTCACATCTTTTTTTTTAAGAAGATTTATTTATTTATTTATTTATTTATTATATATACAACATTCTGCCTCCATGTATGCCCACATGCCAGAGGAAGGTGCCAGATCTCAGTACAGATGGTTGTGAGCCACCATGTGGTTGCTGGGAATTGAACTCAGGACCTCTGGAAGAGCAGCCAGTGCTCTTAACTGCTGAGCCATCTCTCCAGCCCTGGTGGCTCACATCTTTAATCCTAGCACTCACTCAGGATGCAGAGGCAGGTGGATCTCTGTGAATCTGAAGCCAACCTGATCCACATAGTGAGTTCCAGGACAGCCAGAGCTTCATAGTAAAACCCTGTGTCAAAAACCAAACCAAAGGACCAGATCACCACAGGGGGCCCAGTTAGTTTTGTGTTTATACAGCCAATTTGTATTATATTGCACAGATGGATTTAAGCTAAACTAAGAAATTATTGCTTAAAACTCAAATTCAACAGAGGTTTCTGTATTGTATGTGCTTGGCCCACCATCCAAAGAATGTCCCTGGGCAGATGAGGACTTTTAGGGCTAAGACATTTCCATCACATCATCACAGAAGAGATGGCTCCACATATAGGCTTGATGACCCCAATTCAATACCCACAACTCCTGGGACACATGGACGGACACACACACACACACACACACACACACACACACACACACACACTTTAAATAAAAAATAAACACAATCCCTGCACCCATGGATTCAAAGCACACTCTACCACCCCCACAAAGACCGAACACAGAACACCATCACCTCTTGAAGGAACCTGTGAAAAAGTTCTGCCCTGCACAGTGAGTGGCAAAGCATCTCCCTCCTCTCTCAGATGCAGCTAGGAGAGCAGTGGATGAATACATCTGCACCGTCCGTACTTCCTATAACCTCTGCCAAACCAGGTGAGGCCCAGCCACCATTCTCCCTCCTAACTCACAAGCAAGCTAGAAGAAAACCTTTTCATACCTTGCCGCCATGGCAATTCTACGCTTGTTCACCTCAGAGACCAGGTCGATGTGGGTGAACTCGATCCTTTTCATAGAGCTTTTCTGGACCAAGCCTCACTTGGTGCAATGGAGGAATTTAGATATATTGCACCTGGAAAGCAAGAAATGGGATCCAGGTGTCAGCACGCTCAGCTGGGTCCAGCCTGGCATGTTCTGAACAGGGCTCCCATTGTCACAGTCTCAAGCTTACCCTCCCTGGCCTGGTCAAGAGGCAGATAATCACTCACTTCTGGGGGTGGCTGAGGGAAGAACCTGGGGCTCATTGGTCCATTTAACAAAACACATGTGGTTATTCCAACCCATTAGTGAAGAAACAAAACAGCCATAACTGACCCTGGTAAGGGAGAGGAAATGGAGGCCCAAAGAAAGGAAGTTTGTCAGTGGCCTCATCTCAGGCTGATTCTCGTCTGTTGGTTGTCACTCCAGGGGAGCATTTTTCTTGCTGGGTTCTTTGGCCCATGTAAACCTTTCTTCCTGGAGCCCTCACCTTCAATGGAACAAAAAAGGACTAATATAAAACTCGGGCATAGTTAGGTCATTTACTCAGGACCTGAATACTGGAGGATTGGCCGGGTTGGTGCTGGTAATGGAAAAATTGGCAGCCTACCCATGGGGCAGTGCCATTCACCATGGGGCATCCTTTTCCATGCTTCCTTGAGAGCAACCATTTCTCCTGTATTATGATCTCCACAGGACAAACGGGGCACAACTGAGCAAGAGAGAAATCAGGAGGCTTCACCAGGAGGCACTGAGTCAGGACCTGAACCTGCGTCTTTCAATGTCAGAACTGATGCTTTCTCTACAACAGAGGCAAGGAACCTGCAGGTCCTGCCCTCCTGCCATGTCTTTCCATAGGGAGCAGGAGTCTATAACTGCACCCACTCGTGGGGCGACACTGCTGTTGTTACAGCATGGATTTCAATGGCTTGAGCTGGGTCGAACAGTTTTGGTTCCTGGAGGACAAACAACGAACTCACCTCTGAATCCCAGGTCTGCTGATGTATGGCCACTTCCACACTGCAGCTCATAGAATTACAAACAAACAAACAATCAAAAAAAAAAAAAACCTGGTATCATTACACTTGGTACCCACAGAACAGCCGCACCGCCTCCTCCGAGAAGGAAAGGGCCAACAAATGACCAGCATCTTTGTTTCCTTCACTCTTTTATCCTCCTGGAGTGAGTCCCTCTCGGGAACTTGAGCTGATGGGATTATAATTTGCACCTGCAGCACACAGCAGCTGACACAAATGTTCTCTACCAACGTAGCCTGGCGAAAATAGCCCCTGCTGTGGCAGAGAGAAGCTGCGGCTCCTGAACAGGGAAAGACTTTGTATGTTACTTGAGCATCAGGGAAGGCACTGGCTTAGCCCATGGTGAACTGGCCTGGCAAACATCCTGACCTGTAGCTACTGGGTACACGTTTAAAAGCTGGTTCATGAGCACCCGTTTTCTCAGACCAGCATAGTCAGTGATTCTTCCCCTTCCTGAAATGACATCTGGAGGACTTAGGCAGCAGAGTCAGGCAGATCTCTGGGAGCTGGAGGCCAGGATGGTCTACATAGTGGGCTTTAGGACAGCCAAGGCTGCGTAGTGAGATCCTGCTTCAAATAAACAAATTGTCTCCGCTAGGGTGGCAAGTATTTGGGGCTTTGAAGAGTCAGCCATTTAGTTCCCAGATTCTTCCTCTCAGCTGAGTGACCTTGAGCTATCAACCTAACCTCTGTGAGTTTTGATTTTTGAGTCTGTCAAAGAATGCTAGTTTTCTCCTAGGGTAGTCGTAAAGACTGAGCAAATATTTGTAGAAAATCCCTCCTTTATCAATTCTCCTCATTCAAAACTATTGAAATGAATGCTTGAAGACATGCATGTATAGATATGCATGTATATATATACATACACACACACACACATAGCCCCGGAATGAATACAGGAATGATTATATGAATACGGGTGGTTAGAGGTATTTCCACTCCTGTACTGCCGAGAGTAAGCCTGGCCCTCCCAAGCCCAATTTCATACATTTTGAAAACAGGAACCCTGCTCATTTTATTTTATTTTGCTTGCCAAAACTCAGACCCAAGACCTTGTGATCAGTTCTCATGCCCTTGAACCTGAATCTTAACTAGCATTGTGCTCCTATCTGTTTCTTTTAGCCATGTGATTTCTGAAGTCCTAAGTGTCTAAAATGTGAAGGGTTTTCAAATCATGGATCCATGCTCCCCACCCCCGACCTTTTCATTTGCCTGAAGTAGCCAGAAGCCAGTAGCTGTATGCAAATTTTAGAAGAGCTAGAGAAATTGTACGGATTTCCCAATCTTTCTCCCTAGCCTTCCTTCTGCTCTCTCTCTCTCTGTCTCTGTCTCTGTCTCTCTCTCTCTCTCTCTGTCTCTGTCTCTGTCTCTCTCTCTCTCTCTCCCCTTTTGCAGGATTTCATGTGTCCCTGGCTGGGCTTGTCTCAAATTTGTTAAGCTGACTTCCAACTTGATCTGTAGATGAGGATGACCTTGAACCCCCAATTCTCTTGCCTCCATCTCCCAGTTATGAGGATTACAGCTGTGGGTCACCACGCCCAGTTAATGCAGCCCTGGAGACTGGACACAGACAGGTCTTTCTGAATGCGAGGTGAACGCTTTGCCACCTGAGCTGTATCCCGTGATCCTCTGATAGCTTAAGATGGCCTGCTTTCCATGTTGCTGTTTGGATTTATAGCTTTGGAGCCAGGACCCCTCAGGAATTTATTGTAGTCCATCTATATCCAAAGCAACTGACAATAAAAACTTCAGAAACAGTATTTGTCTTAGAAAAACCATTACCTACAGCAGTGGTTTTCAACCTTCCTAATGCTGCAACACTTAAATACAGTTTCTCATGTTGTGCTGATCCTCAACCCTATAGCTACTTCCTTGCTACTTCATAACTGTAGTTTTGCTATTGTTGTGCATTGTAATGTAAGCACTAGATACGTAGAGTATCTGATATGCAACCTCCAGAGGGGTTGAGACCCACAGGTTGAGAACTGCTGTCCTGAAGAATCCTGTAAGATGTGACATACTCATCTCAGACAGGGCCTCACCCCCAAGCAGGCGTATTGAGGGCTTTGAGGGCTGATCCAAGACTTTCCCCAAGGCTCTGATGTATGTTCTGTTCCTTGTCTAAAACCAGAAACATGTTTGGCAGAGTGGGGAATGGTCTGAGGTCAGGCCTTTGAGGGAGCTGTGGTTTCAGATCCGGAGAACCAACCTTCCCACTCTGTCCGATTGTGGTTATGAGCTCCGAGGCAGCTGGGTACTCAGTCTGTAACGCCCTCGATACAGCTGTGTTCCCTTTGTGCTACACTGTCTGATTGATTAGCTTCCTGCTGACTTGCTCCTGTGAGCTGAGGAAAACAGAAAGAAGCTTAAGAGAACTTCACCCCAGCCATCCTTCCACCGCAAGCTTTGTGTTTCTGTTATTGGTCCTTCCACTATGTCTCTAAAGATGCTGACCAGCCAAACTGCATTGACTTGAGACATCTGAACTCTGGAGCTACCTGTAGGCTGTGTAGAGAGTGATCTGTGGTTGCAGCTTTGATGAGTCACCTGTCCTAGGATAGGCATTTTGGTGGAACAGCTGCATTTGTGGCATCCCCACTCCCTGTAAGGATGCCCTCATTCACACTCCCGTTAGGAATCCCAATAAAACCTCATTGGTCCACCAGGTTGGACTCTGGTGCAATCATTACTTTGGTCTGGTTGTATGCGTGCACATGTGTGTGTGTTGTCTACTCAGGAAAAATTCACACAACATCATTATTGATAATCAAACTTCCTCTTCCTATTGGGTCTTTCTCATTAGTATGCAAACCTGCTAACTCCCAGACAAACCTGTTTGACCCCACTCTTCCCTACTACCAAGTAAATCAACAAAAACAGTTTGTAAGGGCAGTGTCTAGGGGCTGGGACAGTGGCTCGTTTAGTGGGTAAAATGTTTGCTGTGTAAGCATGAGTTAAGATTCCCCAGCACTGGGCTGGAGAGATGGCTCAGTGGTTAAGAGCATTGCCTGCTCTTCCAAAGGTCCTGAGTTAAATTCCCGGCAACCACATGGTGGCTCACAACCATCTTTAAAGAGGTCTGGTGCCCTCTTCTGGCCTGCAAACATACACAGACAGAATATTGTATACACAATAAATAAATAATTTTTTTTTTTAAAAAAGATCCCCAGCACACATTAAAAACTGGGTACAGTAGTACATGTCTGGAATGCCAATGTTTGAGGGATGGGGAAACAGTCAGACTCCAAGGGCTTGTTGACCAGCCAGTCTAGCAGAATCAGTGAGCTCCAGGTTCAGAGAGATCCTTTCAAAAAAATAAGGTGAATGTCAGAGATGGTGGCACGCTCCTGGAATCCCAGCACTGGGGAGGTAGAAGCAGGCAGATCTCTGTAAATACAAGATCAGCCAGGGTGACGAAGTCTCAAACTAAACAAGTAAATAAGGTGGAAGGCAACTGATGAAGATATCTGATGTTGACCTCTGGCTGCCTACACACACACACACACACACACACACACACACACACACACACACGACTATAGGGGCACACCACACCCACCCACCCTTGTCCATGGGGGGAGAAGAGGGAGATAATATGTTGTGCTTTTCTGGCTTTTGGAGTTGCTGATGTGGAATGCATTACTCTGTTGTATTTCCCTCTGTACCGGAGCTAGAATTTTCCACTACATCTTTTTTTCTCCCCTGTTCACGTGGAGAGTTTTATTGACTGGAGTGGGAGGGGAGAGGGAGACACACACACACACACACACAGAGGGAGGGAGAGAGAGAGAGAGAGAGAGAGAGAGAGAGAGATATTATGCAAAGATCTGTCTGCCTCTACAGAGGAATGGCAGGGAAGAGCCCATTATATCTTGTATTTATTCATTTGCTTTGTATTTTTGGTGTTCCAACTACAATATATTCTAGACAGGTTCTTCTCTGGTCATATCTCCTGGGGATTCTAAATGCTTCTAGTTTAGATACACCAGGCAGATACAATGTACACATACATACAATCAGGTAAGCACTCATATACTTGAAATAAAAATAAATCTTAAAAGATAATGATGTTACTAAAACCCACACACAAAGGAAACGCAAGGGAAAAAGAATAAAAGTGTTGGGATAGATTCTTCCTGGATCCAACAGGTGTGTGTTGAAGGGCGTGTAGGGAAGAAGGTCAATTGAACTTGTAATTTTAGATAAGTAACCACTATCTGCCTCAACAGGCTTTGCCTAGTGGCTTCCCTTATGTACTAGTGACCTCTGCAGGTCGCACATAGCATTGCAGTGTATGAGGTCTGGGGAGGGTTTCCCATCTCCTGTAGATTTCCTAGGTTCTTGAGTCCAAGTAGTAGTAGTAGCTAACATTCCAGTTGTGCGCAGGGGAGAGAGAGAGACGGAAAAGCAATTGCAGCCCTGAGATTCGACAATACTTCTTTGTACTTTCAAAACCCACTAAACATTACTTACCCTGCTAGAGAGATGGGCCAAAAGATGTTGCATGATCTAATTGCAGATTCAGAGTTCTCTGGACTGGAGTTGGTGGCTCCAAAAGTTGGTCCACAGGCTAAGGTCAGACTCTGGATTATCAGTCTCCAGTTTTTCTCAGTTGATGAGGTCTGATCCTAGGCACGGAGGGTGGGACCTAGACACTTCACTTGCTGAACGGGGTTGATTCCCTATGGTTTCCACTTTATCCACTTGTCAGCATCCAGCACAGCCACCCTCAACTGTTTCCCGAGTTGTCTCACACTGGAGCTGTGGCAGATTGTATTTATGGTCTCTTACTTGTGACTGTTCCCGGGTCTCAAGTCCTTATCAGTCTTAAGCCAACAGGTCCCCTCTTGAGGACTCCTTTCCACTGCCGACCATCCTGCCAGACACAGAACTTGCTGTGATACTGCAACTGGGTTTGAGGTGTATTAAGAACTATGATTTGTCTTGTAAACTAGACCCGGTGTCTGCACAAGGCTGCCAGGCTTACCCTTTGCATGTTTCTGCTTCCCTTCCTGCATCCTAGGAGAATGCTGGCTGGTGCAGTGCTGTCTTCTGTTTGGCGTGTTTTTTTTTTTTTTTTTTTGTGGAAGCTCCTGGTTTCTTTCTTTCTTTTTTGGAGCCTGTCCTGGAACTAGCTCTTGTAGACCAGGCTGGACTCTAACCTGCCTCTCTGCCTCCTGAGTGCTGGGATTAAAGGTGTGCGCCACCATTGCCCTGTCACTGTTCCTGATTTCTAAGTTCTTTGAAATAGCCTCTCCCCTCACTTATCCTGCTTTTATTTTTAAACAATTTATTCTTAATTTATGTGCATTGGTGTTTTGCCTGCATGTATATCTGTGTGTGAGGGTGTTAGATCTTGGAGTTACAGTTGTTAGCTGTCATGTGGGTGCTGAGAACTGAACCTGGGTCCTCTGGAAGAGCAGTCAGTGCTCTTAACTACTGATCCATTTTTCCAGCTTCCCTGTGTTTGTTTCTAGTTTTATTGACTCTTATTTAATTAGTTAAGGATTTATTAATATTGCTCACCTTTTAAGTCAACTCTTGGCTAATAATTTTTGAGAATTTCAGACACACAATATATTTTTTATCCTCTTTGCCCTCTGCTACTCACCTAGCTCCTCCCAGATCCACTTCCCAGTGTCATGTTGTTTTTAAGCCATAGAGTTCAGTTTGCACTTGCCCTCACCCTCTTTAGCAATCTGTGAATTCTGTTCATTTAAGCAACCCTGACTAATATAGCAGCCCCATGTTTGATTCTTTTCTTTCATGGTTATTCTTCTCATGAGAACTGTCTTTTTTTGAGCTCTAGCGATCGGAACTTTCTTCCTGATCTGTTTGTTTTCGCCAAGCATATTCTACAATGCTGTCTTAGGTGTCAAGTTCATCCTTCTCTTGGAATTTCCTTATTTTTCTAAAGACTCCAAGATAACTTGCCTGGATATAGCAATCTTGTCAGTTATTTATTCTGAGCTTAAAATCAATACTTTAGGGTGTCTAGTGAAGTAATGATGCAACAATTCTAATGAATTTGTCTTTGTTAGCTTGTTGCTTCTTCATGCAGTTTTGAATGTTATTAGCACTAAGAATTTTAACTATGTTCCTTCCTTTGGTCTATTTGGAGTTTTAAATTCCTCTAAGTGTCTATCTTTTCCTAGATTTGAGAGATTTTGTTACTATTCCACTGACCATGTTTTCTTTCTATACTAGACTCATATTTGGTCTCTCAAGTTATGTTCCAGAGGTCTTGAAAATCAGTTATGACTGGCAGTTTTCCTTTATTGCTATCAGAATGATCCCTCAATCTTGTCTTCAATCCTTCCTACCTGATCTACTGATGTTATTTTTTTATTTTTGAGACAGGGTTTCTGTGTAGCCCTGGTTGTTCCAGAACCCACTTTGAAGAACAGGCTGACCTCAAATTTGGAGACCCACCTTCCTCTTCCTCTATGTTGGGATTAAAGATATGTAGTACCATTGTCCAGCAATTCACCAAGTTTTAATCTATTGAGTCTTTGATTTTCATTTCTCCTCCCAAATCTTTATCTGATAAATTTCTCATCCACATCGTTACAGGTCTTATTTACCAAGTTGTTTCCTCTTTGAGACCACTAATCAGCTTTTTCAATTTGTCTGTATTACCTGGCAATTCAGTCATTCAATATTTAGATTCAGAATTTGAACTTAGAATTTTTTGGAAGGATCATTTTGCTTCTTCTCTCTTCCACTTTACAACTTTGCTTTTTTGGGCAAATGTTGGTTTGGGTATCTTTTCTGGTTTCACATGAATCTTTTTGATAATTTTCTACTAAGCACATTTTTCTGTATACACTTATATAATGTACTGGTTGTACTCACACATGCCCACTGCTTTCTGGTATACACTCCCTTTCCTTTTGAACCCCTTCCTCCCACCTAGTTCCTCTACTACACCATTAGTGGAAGAGACATCCTCCCCTAGTTCTCCAGGAATGGGTAGGCACTTATGGGTACTCCTTTTCCTGTGGTGAGTCCAATCTCTTTTATACAGTTCTAGGTCTCTGTATGGCCATTCATTCACACCTCCTTCATTTTGATCAAAGAACTCTCCATTGTCCCAGCCCCGTTTAAGCCTTTCACACCTACAACCCACCTTTGACATCTCCGCATCACACATGGAGATCTTCCTTTGGGGCCTCAAAGTCCACTTACTACTCAGGAAAAGGCCACAGTAAGAACACTAAAATAGCTCAAGCATTTATAGGATACATTAGGAACTAAAAAAGGAACAGAGAAAAGGAAAAGAGGGAAAATATATAGGATAAAAAATAGTGTAGAATAAGAAACATACAAATCAGCAACAAGACAGTATCTCTTCCTTGTTGAGATGGACAGATATGCTTCTATTTATGCTTGGCTTTGTTTGTTTGACGGACAGGGACAATCATTTTCTTGGCTAGATTCAAACTAGTCAGAAAAGGAGTTATTTAGACTGGTCTTTTTTTGTTTTGTAGACAAGGTCTGTGGAGACTCTTAACTCACAGAGATATGCCTGCCTCCAGGAACATGATGGGGTCTCAAGAGTAGAGGTTCCTTTCACTGCTGGGAGAGTGGTTTCATTGAAAGAGAGGGACACAACTGTTGTGAAGAGGGATGGTGATGGGGGTGGGGAAGAGTGGCAGAGGAGCCTTTTCAAAGCCTGGGATCAATCCTCAGTTCATAGAGACCTGACTTGTGAGGGTGGCATTAAGTTACACACTATGAATTTTTATTTCGTTTAACCTAGTGTGCTTGACAAAGTGTGATGTCAGGTACCACAAGAGCTGCTTAACTCTGACCAATTCTGCAAGTGGTGTTGCATGATTCAGGTTATGGGATCTGGGTTAAAGATGCAGACCCATGCTCCAACACTTGAGAGTGAACATCTAAGATGGCATCTTCAACTATATTTCAGCAGAGCCCCAGGACTGTGGAGCTGCCGAGTCACCTTTTCCTCAAAGCCCTACTCACGAACTCTCCCTTCCCTGTTTCCTACTATTTTTTTTTAAAATATTTATTTACTTATTATGTATACAATATTCTGTCTGTATGCCTGAAGGCCAGAAGAGGGCACCAGACCTCATTACAGATGGTTGTGAGCCACCATGTGGTTGCTGGAAATTGAACTCAGGACCTTTGGAAGAGCAGGCAGTGCTCTTAACTGCTGAGCCATCTCTCCAGCCCTGTTACCTACTATTTATTTTCTTTACCCCATCACCATTTTTCCTCATCTGTGTCCACTACTGCACTACTGTGCTCTTCCACACTACACACACCTGGCTCTGCTGTAGATTCCTGGAAACACAGGAAAATGCTACCACTCCACCTTTGAAACTGTACAACGCACTTCATCTCGAAGGCCTTGAGTCAAAGGCGCCACACCAAAGCAACAATTCTTGACCCGTATGCACTTGGATAATACTTGTTCTTTTGAACAAAGTTTTGGACTAACTGGTTACATAATGGAAAACTCAATGGTAATAAACTATGAAATACGATGCAAAGGTAGCACAAGAAAAAGCAAACAAGAACACCGGTGAAAACATACCCAAACAGGTTCACTCTGGTACTTTCAACTCACAATCCACGATGTCCTCACTTAACCTTTCACATCTTGCCTCCAGACTGAAGTTTAAGGGTTACTTCTAAAATTTACACAATGAAAAGAACTTTTCAAATTATACCTACCCCCCTCTTATCCTATTACTCCTTCATAAGCACATTTATTAAGTGGGGAAAAAAACAAACCCAAAGATCTGTAAATTGCACTAACATCATTGGCTCTCAGCCTTCCTAATCCTTTAATATTTGTTGAGGTGACCCCCAATCATAAAATTATTTGTTGCTACTTTCTAACTGTAGTTTTGCTACTGCTATGAACTGTAATGTAAACATCTGTCTTAGGCAATCCCCGTGAAAGGGTTGTTTGATTCCACAGGTTGAGAGCCACTGACTTATGCAAAGTTAACACTTTCCACTGCAGGCCTACCTGAGCAAAATTATCAGTGGTGCTCTACACAACAGAGTAGACTGTTGCGCAGACACAATGCAAGCTATACAGGTTTTTAACCTTTCAAATTTAGGAAGATTAAACTTAATATGCAAAGTAGCTGTGATTGAAGTGACATAGTAAGAAGGCAAACGTGACATAATGACTCTGTCAGGGTTGCCGACCCTCTTACCATACTTCTCCCGGTCCCTTGGATTAATCAGAACTTTTAAAAAACCACAGACCAGAAAACTCAGTCAATGTCTGAGTATTCCACAATACATTATTAATGACTTAGTGACCAACTCCGCTAAAGGTCTGTCTAGAAATCGCATGTCCTACATATAGGAATAAACAAAATCTCCCAGAGCCCTAATCCTGAGAGCTAGGATTCAAGGCATGTGCCACCACGCCTAGCTCTCTAGGTGGCCCTCCCCTGCTCTGGCCCTAGGGTTTCATCCAGCTTGCTACCCAGCTGAGAATGACCTTTATACTCCTGGTTCTTCTTTTGTTTCCATCTTCCAAAGTTTGATTAGCCTGAGAACAGGGGCCATAACTATTACCCTCCACAACAATACTGACATTGAATAAGCCTCAAAATTCTTGTAACTCATAGAAAATTCAGATGACAAGACTTTTTTTTTTTCCTCCTCTACAGTGTAAATGCACTTTTTTTTTTTGAGACAGGGTTGCTTTGGAGCCTGTCCCAGAACTAGTAGTACTTGTAGACCAGGCTGGCCTGGAACTCACACAGATCCACCTGTCTCTGCCTCCTGAGTGCTGGGATTAAAGTCGTGCGCCACCACCAACCAGCGTGTAAATGCATTGATTATGGTCTTTGGTACATTAACAAGCTTTCCTTCAGATTTTGGAATGGATTAGAAGCTTCAAGATTCATTATTTAGAGAATACTTTATTAGTTTTTGTAATCAAACCCACGTAGATAAGACCTTACATATTTAATACAGTGCGTTACCCCTGTACAAATGGGAAAAAAAATTAAGTTCAACATTTCTAGACCAATATGGCTGTTAATTTCTGTACAATGCCAACTCAACACGGTAAACTGGGATACTTTTTTCCAAAGTTGACAGCACAGCTAAAGTTTCCAAAAATTCAAATTATATATATGTATATATATATTTATATTTATATAAAAAGACCAATAATAGCAGTATGTTATGCATCAATAGCAGCAACAGCTTTTCCAGTACTGTAGATGTAGGACAGCACTGTATCATACCTCTGTGAGTGTAAAATAGCTTGTCCCTGCTTTATGATACACAGTAGTGACCGTGCTTTATCAGAGCTGTTTTTAATGATGTTGCTCAGAATGTTTTC
>NW_004949095.1:11921029-11962837 GCF_000317375.1 Microtus ochrogaster
TTTCTGTACAATGCCAACTCAACACGGTAAACTGGGATACTTTTTTCCAAAGTTGACAGCACAGCTAAAGTTTCCAAAAATTCAAATTATATATAGTATATATATATATTTATACTTATATAAAAAGACCAATAATAGCAGTATGTTATGCATCAATAGCAGCAACAGCTTTTCCAGGTTCTGCAGTCATTTGAACAAAATTGTAGAGACATCCAGCACTCCATTTAAAAAAAAAAAAAAAGTAAAAACAAAATCCCAGAAAACGGCACAGTTCTGTTACTTTTGTGATACCTGGCACCATTTTTTTTTTAAATTAGCTTCTCAATCATCATCTGGAAAGAAAACATTCTGAGCAACATCATTAAAAACAGCTCTGATAAAGCACGGTCACTACTGTGTATCATAAAGCAGGGACAAGCTATTTTACACTCACAGAGGTATGATACAGTGCTGTCCTACATCTACAGTACTGGAGGATACAATGGAAAAGGCAGGATTTAGACTTGATTCTACTTTCCCAGCAGAGGGCCCAAAGGATGGTATGACACAGCTCTGTAAAGAAACACACTCTTAGATACAATTTTGTTTCACTAGTGGCACAGTTCTAATGATTCATTCTTTCCATGAACATCAGCTAAAAACCGTTATTAAAAAAGAAAAAAAAAGATTACCCCTAAAACAAAACTCTATAACCACTGGATTCATATGAAAATGACCTAGTGGAGACAAGCAAGACCTCACCTTACAAACACTTTATCAAATGTGTTATGTTTGAATGGTGAGACCTCCAAAGAAGGAAGGAGATGCCAAGTAGTGCTTCAAAGCTTCGGACCACAATCAAAACACAGCATCATTTTAAATAGAAGCAGAAGCCAAATGTTGCTCATTTGAATATACTCAAGGATGCTGACATCAATATTTAATCGTCTTCTCACTCATCCAGGAAGAAGGGGAGATCAGTTACCTCTGTACTTTATTGTGTTCAACCAAATTACCATGTTACAAAAATAACAAGCTGCCGTAATAAAAAATAAGGCTCCTCTATCCAGCACCAGTTAGCATCATTTTACTTTCAAGCCTAGAAATGCCATAGACACATCCAAAGAACACAAGGGAGGAATAGAACCACAGCTGATATATCAATGGGACCACCCAGTGCCCAACTGAGCCACTCTGGGCTACCATTTCCTCCTATTTCTGGTTTTTCATTTAATCATAAAGCTCCTTAGATCTAACTGTATGCACTTATAGATGTGTGCACATACTTGTATATAAACTGACTGGAGATGCCTGTCAACCAAACAAATGTTACAAAGTAGGTGCAAGCCTGTAAAGCCTCATCTTAATTGGTGTAGCAGCTCTATCAGCGTAAAATGCTCTATGCCCCTTGTGCATCTTCAAGCTCATCACAGGATAGTATCACAGACCATTTTACCGCCGTGGCTGCTGGCTTTTTTTGACTTCATTTTCCCTACCCACCCACCCACAATACCCCACAATAAACCAAAGCTTTTAAGATTTTGTTTCTTCGGTTTTGATCGCCTGAGGTTTGATTGGTCCAGTTCTGACAGGCTTGGTGGTTATGGTGGGTGCAGGGGGTGGCTTTTCTTCAACTTTTTCCTGACAGGCACCAGGTGGGTCAGTCAGTGTTTCAGGTTTACTTGAATCATTGTCCACTTTCTGGGCTTTGCCTCCTATCTGTTTGCTCTGTTGCTGTTCAGAGAAGAACCGTTGCGTGGACTGAAGAACCTCTGCTCTCTGTTTTGCCTTAAAAAATAAGAAAATAAGAACTGAAAATACTGCAACATCACCTAACATTACCAAAGCCTGTCAAATCAATCTCAATTCAAATTTTTGTACCAGTCACAAAAATCATTTTTTCCCTAAGTTGGTTTGGCCCCATTGATCTTTCAGTTTTTAATGCATAGGCTTCTTCCTATCTTCTATGTGATTTTTTAAAAAAAATTCCTGAAGACCACCTCCCACCATCTTTCTAGCATCTGCCCTCTTATAAACAATAAAATACACATTGCTGCGGGTTCCTATTGTTTTTTTTTGGGGGGGGGTGGCAGCTCATTGATACTAAACTTTATTCAGGGAGGCTGCTTGCAAATCTGAAAACATACATGTAATGTAACACTTAAAACTTCTAGTTATCAATATGTGGTCTACAATAAAATGAAAAGGAAGCACTTATATTGTGGCATTACCAACACCTAGGACCAAATGTCTTGTGGCTGAGTCCTCTTCCCACAGCTCTCTTCTGCAGGGGAAGAGCATCAGAAATTAGTAACTACAACTTCACTGATCACTAAGTTCTGATAGCTCCTACCACACTCTGAGCTGGTAAATAATCTTAGTTTCATTGACTACGTGCCCCAAAGAATATACTTACGTTAATCTGTAAATTATAGTACTGTAATATATACAATTAAAACTTAGCTTTCTACCCCTCTTGCATATAACAAAACAACAACAAAAACTCCTTCATGTTCTACAGGTAATCAACCTATACTATCTAAAGATCTAAAAACAATTTAAGAAATTTGTATACTCCCATCCCACTAATAATATTAAGCTCTAATGGCATTTCTAACATGAGAAATGTTTTAAAATTAAGTGGGAAGTAGCCAGGAGCAGAAGGCTACACAATCTGCAAAAGCTTTGGGTGCTAGTGCTTTTAGTAGTAACAAACAGATGGAAACCGTAGGCCCAAAGCCTAGTAAAGCTAAGTGATATGCCATAGTTCTCCTAGAGGGTAGTCTTTGAATTTCATTACTCAGCATTAGAAACACAAAGGATATCAACCAAGAAACTTAATGAGCCAAATTCTTTAATTAGTATTATCACAAACATGTTTCTAATTCAGAGTAAAGCATCACTATGCACATTTCACTCTTGTAAGCACTAATCTTTTCTCTATTCTAGTCTAATCCATGTAGTGATTAAACAAGTTTAATCTTCAATTTCTTAAAGTCAACCTAAAGTAATTACAGAAACAAACTCTAACTGGTTATACAAGCAGATGGGTAAAATTTATGCTGAGAACTGTCCCCACACAGACTCCTAATGGCCTCAACAAACCCAAGTTTATTTGTGCCTTTTATCATGAAGGATCCCAAAGTGCTTTTCTGAGTCCCTCATCTATAACTAACTGCATTCTGGAACATAGCCACCTCAGGTGGGAGGCAAAAAAAAAAAAAAAAAAAAGATGTGGAAACCAGTTTTGAGATGAAAATTACTCAAATACCATGTGAAATAAAAATTAAGATAGCTAACACGTCTTACCCATTTCAGAGTTCACCAAAACCATGATTATGTATTATACT
This sequence comes from Microtus ochrogaster, assembly GCF_000317375.1. Taxonomy (NCBI): domain Eukaryota; kingdom Metazoa; phylum Chordata; class Mammalia; order Rodentia; family Cricetidae; genus Microtus; species Microtus ochrogaster. The sequence continues at coordinate 11,924,359 of NW_004949095.1, forward strand.
TGGGTGGGGGAGGGGAGGCCAGGGAGGGAAAGGGAAAAAAAGGAAAAGAAATAAAACGGGGTAACCTATAATAAACAATCCATATTACATTTTTTAATACTTAAAAATACTGCATCCAAACTCAGATCTCCCTCAAACACGTATTTCATTCATAAGCAATACATTTGGATAGTTTAAATGTTAATTTGATTTCTGACTATAGTGGCAAAGGGAGGTTCATAAAAGGAGGAAAAGGTAAGGATGGAAGGGAGAAAAAAATGGGGAGGGGCACACAAATAACAGTAGTTAGCTTGGTTAAGTCTGATACAGACAATGAATGCCTGGATATATGGTTATGAATCCAGAGGCATTTTAAGACATGGTTCAGAGACAGATTCTTGCTCTGGTGGCTGTTAACACTGTACTAACCTTCATATCTTGTTCAGCCTTCAACGCAGCCTGGGCCTGATTACCTCTGACTCCAGATAGTGATCCACAAGGACCCCTGGCTACATGTGGCAAACGAGCATGGCTCATGAGGCCTGTGGTCAGCGGAGGAGGCATCTGACTGGCCAGTGCCATTGGTGGCCTCTGTACAGGCGCTGGGAAGGTGTTAGTATGTGGGGCTCTTACCAATGGAGGGACCAGGTTAGGCTGAGAGAGAATCTGAGTGAAAAAAACAAAACATACAACATTGAACTGTTAAAAAAAAAAGCCAACCAGACTAGGTTGGCTTATCCCAGAGTAAATCTGTGCCCATTCTGCCAGTCAAAGTTTTTGGATCGTGCCATTCCATTAATAAGGACAAAGAACAAACAGGCCATGCTTATAAAGTTTAACAGGAAAAATTAGGCAAAGCATGCTATGGCACTTCAGCTGCATATTCTATGGGGGAGACAGAAAGCTATAAATAATTAGGACCATGGAGTGTTTAATGGAACAACTGTAGAAAAGCACACTTCTAATCTAAACATAATCTGAAGGCAAAATAATAGTAACTCGACAAATGTGTTTCCTAACCAATTCTAGCCCAAGTTATCATTCTTAGTCTTCAATCATTAACTTAAAACATTCAGAAAAATCTTACTTCAACTACACAGATAGCATAAAAACAAAAATCCATGTTAGGCCAGGAAAACTTAAGCACTGGGACCCTTCACTGAAAACTTCTTCAAAAAAGACAAAAGGAATAGGACTCAAACTGTCAGAGCTGTGTGGGGAATCTTGAGTATTGCTACTGCCTGCTTTAAAACTAAACAACTACTGCCTCTGCCTATTCATAAAAATAAATGAATACAGCTGAGCAGTACACATTCACTGTTAAACCAGACAAGTTTTCATTCAAAGGCGCACATCTTAGCTGGGTCACCTATGTTATGATTATAAAAACACAACCTTAGTAAGATTAGCCACCACTTTACAACACTAGGCTCATTCTCCCTTGGATCTGCCTACCTGGGGTGCAAACTGTGCAGGAAATGGCTGTGTCATTCTCACTGTGGCAGGGGCTGACTGGAACTGCTTCTGATAAACAATGCTGTTCATTTTGCTAGACTGGCTGTTTGGACTTGTTGAAGTAGCCCTTGGAAAAGAAGTCACTTGTCAGTAGAGCAGTGCCAAGTAATGCTGTTAGAATTTCAAAGACATTTTCTTTTGTATTTCCATCACATTTAGTTGTTAATTGAAACAAACAAAGCTCAATGGTAGCACTATTAAGAAAAGCCAAGGTGAGATGGAGTTGTTACTTATATTAAAGGATCTTCCACAAAATACAGGCTTAACATTGTAGATAAAATTAACAAAATAATTGTCTTGTTCACTTCTGCTTAACATGGGACTGATAATACATTAGGTGATAACTGAATTCTCAAAAAATTTTTCAATTATCTTTCAATTTCCTAAGCAAATTTACATGTCCACCTTACCGGAACGGACTAGATGTTGGCGTGGTGCTCCGACCACCAATTGGAGGTGTCCCCGGTTTGATATCAATGCCACTTCCAAAGGCTTTTAGTTCCATTTCAGACATCTGAGAAAACACACAAAATAAAGGTATCATTCCTTTAATCCTGTAAGTGTTGTATTTAGCATCCTATATGTGATGGCTAAACTATAAAATCCCACAACTGGTTTCAAAATTCAAAGTCAAGCAAGACATAATACTAACATTTCTATAAAAAATTCTGAGTTCTTTATTAGACAAAAACAGGGAAGAAGCAAATAATGAAAGAAAAACACAAACACACATGCACGTGAGGTTTTCTGAGTTGTAAAAACTGATGTTCTATCAATATTATACATTATATTATTTATTCAGTGTGTGCACACTTCCTCACCTTGAACATGGAGGTCAGGACATTTTGTGAGTTATCAGTTCTCTCCTTCAGCCATGAGTCCCTGGGATTGAACTGAGGTCTTAAGCCTTGGCAACGGGGGACTTTACCCAATGAGTCATCTTATGCCCTTTTACAGTTACATCTGTTTTATTGTGTGCGCACACCTATGTTTTTGTGTATGCCATGGCGTACATGCATTTTATCTTCATAGACAACACAACAACATACACATCTCTTATCTCCAAATACCTACAAGCAGCAAATCCTTATATACACTAACCAAATTATCACTTACCTTTCCTGTAGTTGCCATCATACTATGCTGTGTTCCAGCAGGGATTAGTCCTCTGAAAGGCTGGCTTACTTGTGCAGGACGGCTCAGGCTCTGAGCCTGTGCTTGTGGTGTTGTGTGCTGTAATTGGGGCTGAAGAGTCTGAGGCAAAGCAATGAGAGGCTGTCCCGTAGATCCAAAATTAGTCAAGGAAAGCTGAGAGGCTGGTAAAGGTACTGTAACCTACAAAAAGAAGCAAACAGAAACTGTGATCATTTGCTTACAATTACTATGTGTGTATACATAAATATATATGTATACACATAGATCTTTAAATACTTTTAATAATATAAAAATATTTTCATCAAATATTCATCAACATCTTTAGTTAAGTATCTCTATTTTCTTTGTCCTCTTTAAGATAAGATCTCACTATGTAATCCTGGCTGGCCTTGAACTCACAGAGATGCCTCTGTCTTCCAAGTGTGGGGATTAAAGGTATGAATAACCACACACAGCCCTATCTCCATTCTTGTATTAGAGGTCTGGTGACAATATATGGCAATACACTGCTCAACAACAGAAACCAGTCTTAAGAAATGCGGTGTTTGGTGATTTCATCATCAAATGAACATCGAGATTACAGAGCTGTATATGCTAGCTGTAGTGAAAAACTACATTAAATGAAACGATGACTAACTCTGAAGATACTCACAGAGCACACGTCAAATAAACAATATACAATTTAAGTAGCAAAAGTTTCCACCACCAAAACTGCCATATTATTTGCAGGTTTGGTCAAATGAGTGTTCTTAATAAAAAGAACTTTTTAGTTTTCATAAAAAAAAGCTTTTGTTTGTAAGCTATTATGAATATCATTCATAACAATGGCAAACCAAAGGATTAACGACTCACACTTCTCTAGCCTTGTGTCATGTTTAATAATGTCAGAAGAGGATATTCACTTCCCATTGAAAATCTAATTGTATCCATACAGTTAAGGTGCTACCCTTATTAACACTCTTTATAGTGCCATAGTATTATATTAACCTCTCACCTCTAACACTAATAGGTGTATCACTTATATTCTTGAAAAAATGGTTTTCAAACTTTCATATTAATGGATTTTCTCTTATAAACTATTACATGGAATCTCAGTTAAAAAAAAAAGATGTAAAAGTGCAACTAGAATTAGAGGCGGAGGTGTAGTTAAGAGCTGGTTGTTACAGGACTGAATGAAGAAACACTGTCCACTTCTAATGGAACCCCCAGAACATTCCAGTGAAGTTTGAAAACCACTTCTACTATCTTGGTTCAATAAAAATTTCCAAAAAATAACAAAAGCAATACAAAGAATAATATAAAAAAATTGAGGAAATTTACCATGCCATAGTTTACCTGCTGGAGAGCACTTGGTGATTGGGCAGTGTTATAGAAATTTGTCTGACCAGGCTGCTGTACTTGTCCAGAATAAAGATTTGAGGCCTGGGTAAGATTGGCTCTTGCCTAGAAAAATATACAAGAAAACAGAAGAAGAACTGAGAGAGAAGTTCCCATGCAATCTGTATCAACATGATCACTCTAAAAGGGAAGATCTTAGCTGGATGTGGTGGTGCACGCCTTCAGTCCCATTGCTTGGGAGGCAGAAGCAGGCAGTTCTCTTGAGTTTGAGGCCAGCGTGGTACACAGAGTGAGTTTCAGGATGGCCAGGGATACAGAGAAAGAAACCCCAAACCAACAGAAAAAGATTTTTTTTTTTTTTTTTTTTTTTGGTTTTTCGAGACAGGGTTTCTCTGTGGCTTTGGAGCCTGTCCTGGAACTAGCTCTGTAGACCAGGCTGGTCTCGAACTCACAGAGATCCGCCTGCCTCTGCCTCCCGAGTGCTGGGATTAAAGGCGTGCGCCACCATCGCCCGGCCAGAAAAAGATTTTTATGTGCTTAAAAGAATCTGAATTAAATAAACAAAAGCCCATTAAGAACACCATGAGTAAGCAAGCACTCCTTACCTGAAGAAGATGTGTGTCTATCAGCTGAGAACTTCCTAGTCCTGATGCCTGCCCCAGCTGATGCTCATACAGTATAGGGATAGGCTGAGTATTTGAAGTCTGCTGAAAGGCAAGACCTGATTGTGCCTTGGCAAGCTCCTGGTGCTGGACAGCTGGGAAGTTGTGGATAGCCGTACCAGAAAGGACCACAGAAGGCTGCGACAGACTGCTTTGCATAAAAGCTGGCTGCGATCTATGTATGGGAGGTCATGTTATTCATAAATTTTATTTAGAATTTGAAAAGCTTAAGAACAAGATTCTCAAATGACCAAGTATTCTCCTTTCTAATTAGTAACGAAGTAGAGAAGACAATGCCTGTGGCCACCTGTTTCAAGATTATAGTTCTGCACACACCAGAACTTCATACAAAAGCCTACTCTTAGCAACAACAGTTTACATTTCACCTCTTAATTATGATAATGATTCAAGTTTTACATGTTCACTACAAAACTGAGAGCTAACTTAGTTTTCTCTTTGATGCATATATATGATGACACAGACACTCACACACACACGGTCTTTAAGACCAGTGTGAGTCACCATGCCTAGATAAGAGTAGCTCAAGACAGCTGCCCACAGGTTATGAAAACTCTATCTGAACCATGTACAAAACAAACGAAAATAAGGCCTAGCTGAAATCACCAAAGACAGGGTTGTAACATATAATGAACATGCTTAATTATTTATTTTATAACATGGTACCCTAGGGTTTGGGGGGAAAAAGGAATTAGCACTAGATACTACATAATCCATCAATTATAATATAAAAAATATAACAAATTTTAAGGTACGTTACCTATATGGCTGAATTGAAGAACTGAATAATTCCTGAGCCTGGGAAACTGCAGGTCCAGCTCCCAAACTCAGCGGGGCTTGATGCTGCCCTTGCAGTGGGGCATAGATAGGAATTGGAATCTGTTGAACTGACGTTGGCTGCAATAACAACAAAACCAGTGCATATAAAACAGGCGCAAACTTCATACATGAAATCACAAGACTGGGAAAATAAAAACAACAAAACTTCAGACATAAAAAATAAAACACTTATGGTATATATCAACTCCCCTTTAAAACCAGTTTTTTTTTAACCTATGACTTACTGCATACTGGTAACTATTAAGTTCTGGTAACTTGGGGAATTAAAATATTTTCCAAGTTTTGCTAACAGCCTATCCACAAGATAATCCAAAGTGGAATTGTTAAGTAAATGTATTATTACTAAGAATCCAAAATAAACTGCTACAACCACAGAAGTGTCAAGAAATACAGGATTAAAATGTTTACCTGAGAGAGGCCTGGTTGGAAGCCCTGCTGCTGAGCCAGGGATGGTGGAGCCAATCGTGCATGCTGGGTATTAAATAAATGACTTGTGTCCATGTAGAAGGCTGGGATTTGAGCTACAGACCATCAGGGGAAAACAAACAAACAAAACAAAACAAAAAGAACAGTATTGTCTAAATTTCAGAATTTTTCAAGTAGTAAACCAAATTGCTGATAGCAACAAAAAAGATTTTGTAGCTGATTTCAATTGTAAGCCCTCTGAAACTGAACAGTTACAGAAAAAGTACAATGTAAAAAGACATAGAACTTCTAGAGAGAAGTGCATGACACTTAACACTGTAAAACTGGTACTACCGGGTCATGTAAAATAAGATACCCACACGTTCTCAATTGGCTGCGTACTGGAAGCATTTCACACAAAAATTGGACCTAACCACTGAACTAGCAAAGCCACTCTAATTTTAAAAAAATGACAATATGTAACATATTTTTTAAAAATTAGTATTTAATAATAATCAAAATGTTTGATATAGATTTTAAACATACAAATTTTACGATTTACTGTTTTTTGTGTAGTAATATGCATACTATTTTTGTGGCTATTATACCTAATAGTCAAAGAAACACCCTTAAACTTATCAGACAAATCAAAATTCTTATCCATAAAACAGTTCATATACATTAATACACAAATCTTGGAAGAAAGAACTGAAAATTCATATGCTTTATGCATTACTAGTAATCCAATATCTTTAGATATCAACATGCTAACTACTAAAAATCCTTCATTTTCTATTATTCAAAATTTAAACAATCAGTGAATTTAAGCATTTTTGATGACCACTGTAACAGTCACCAAAACAACATTTTCAATTTTGCTGTTCTTTTCTTTTTTTAAATATTTTTTATGGTTTATTTAACTTTATTTTTTATATGCATTGGTGTGAAGGTGTCAGATCCCCTGCAACTGGATCTTCAGACAGTTGTGAGCTGCCATGTGGGTGCTGGGAATTGAACCCGGGTCCTCTGGAAAAGCAGTCAGTGCTCTTAACCACTGAGCCATTTCTCCAGCCCCCTAATTTTGCTGTTCTTAACGTTCTCTTTACCAAGAACTTTTTAAGAGAGTTTGGTGATTTTGGTGAAATAGACATGCACAAATTATTTTGCAAAGTATAAGACTAATATATGACTAATTTATCATAAATGTACAGGGCAAAAGTGGAGACACACACATATATATCCTTTCTAAAAGTTCCAGAGTTCTTGTTATGAGGAATAGGATTCAAATGTGGAGAAAGACACAGATATATCCATTCTAAAAGTTCTAGAATTCTTGTTGTTATGAGGAATAGGATTCAGATGTACAAAAGGACACATCTGAAAAGCAAAACAAAAACAAACAAACAAACAAACAAAAAACCCCACAAGCTTGAAAGGGTTATGAAGAAAAAAAGCACATGTCTTTATTTTCTAAATTCCTGTAACCAAACCTAGAAATATTACCTGCTGCCGACTGAGACACATAAACTTGTGGACTCTGCTGCTGCTGGGCAATAAGGGAAGGCATACAGCTTAACTGTGAAAAATGACTTGCAGAAGGTAGGCTGCTTGTCTGCAGTTGTTGGGGTTTTACTTTACAGATATTAGGAGGATCTGATGTGGTTGTAGATTTTGTACTCAAAGAAGAGGTAGTGTAAGTACCGGCTCCTGTATTTGAAGAAGGGAGAAAATACAGCATGTTTATTCTTCATACTTATGTTTCTGGGTCTATGAGTCCTATGGACATTAAGTATTCCAGCAACCACAAACCAACACTATTTGAGAGGACTGGAGTGTCTCAGGGGCTGGCAATGGAGTTGAGTTGATAGAGTTGATAGAGGTGCTTGCCTAGCATGCACCGTATCCCCAGCACTCCATGAACCAGTCATGGTGGCATGTACCTGTAATTCTAGCACAGAGTTCCTGTGAGCTCTAAACTCAGGAGGTGGAGGCAGACTCATACTCTCATTTACAAGAGAGTCAGTTACAGGCCAGTCAAGAATACAAGAGACCTTGCCTTGAAAAGGAGAGGACAGACACAGGCACACAGAAAACCAACAACCCCCCCCAAACAAACAAAAAAACCCTAACATCAAAAAACCCAATCATTTCTCCACAAAGTATGGACAGACTTTTATCCTTGTTACTATTTGTTCAACTAAACAAGCAGAGTAGCTAGACCTAGAGAAAGGATTCCAAATAAAGACTGGGGAACATTAAAGACATCCTACCCCAATCTTGTTGTATGTTTTATATTAATTTCCACTAAAGTATATGAGAATTCAAGTTAGTCTATTAAGATGTCTTAGTGGACAAATGGATAGTGAGGAACGACTGGACAAGCTCTAAAGAAAGAAAATGATACAATTGGGCATTGTTTGGCGCAGCATTACAATACAGGAATCATCTCTGAGGTCTTTTCTTTCAAGACAGTGCCTTCACACTTGCCTAGATTGGCCTCAAATTTCCAACCTCCCTACTTCAGTCTCTCAAGTGCTGAAAACACAGGTGTGTGCCTACATTGGGTTTGTCTAAATACATCAATTACAGACAATATAAAAATAGGTATAGGAGCCGGGCGGTGGTGGCGCACGCCTTTAATCCCAGCACTCGGGAGGCAGAGGTAGGTGAATCTTTGTGAGTTCGAGGCTAGCCTGGTCTACAAGAGCTAGTTCCAGGACAACCTCTAAAGCTACAGAGAAACCCTGTCTCAAAAAACAAAACAACAACAAAAAAAATAGGTATAGGACAGCCCAAACACTAGTGGCGGAGATCTCAAAATTAGCACACTATGTGGCACAATATGGAAAAACAATACCACACAGGCTATACATTCTATTTCCCACTGCTGTGGAAACATCAGGGAAATAAACTTTGTTTTTAACAGAAGCAGCATGGTTGCATTTAGGAAAAGTAAAAAGGATGTGCTATCCTGGAAGTCAAGCATTTGGAAACATTTGCCATTCTTAGTTTTGCTATCAAGACAGGGTTTTCTGTGTGTAACAGCCCTGGCTGTTATGTAACTCATTCTGAAGACTATGCTGGCCTCGAACACACTGAAATCCTTTGCCTGAGTGCTGTGATTAAAGGCGTGTGCCACTACCACCTGGCCCTTTGCCATTCTTTAAGAACTACAAACCTCTAAGCTGGCAACTGTGCAGAACTGCAAGGAAGGATGGAGCTCATCCTAAGTCCAGGTCCTACTTGAACAGTACAAACACACCCACCTAACCCACCATTAGAAGATGCAGCTCACTCCATTAGCACCATTAAACCAGGTATATACTGGGGGAAAGCTATGGAAATTTATATTTGTCAACTGGGTTTTAAATTATTTGGATATAGTAAAAATGACAACAAAAAGGTGAACTTAAAAAAATTTAGGTACTCTTTTAATCAACGAGGGAGGATGCAGCAACATGTTTTCTAATAAACAATCAATAAAATAGTCACATTAAAATTCTGAGAGACAAATAAGAGGCAAGAGGAGACTAGTTTTCCTAAAGAATGACCTAAAGAATTTCCTAAAGAATGCTCAGGGAATGGGAGTGCAGTTGGGAGGTATAGTGTTTGTCTAGGGTACACCTGACAACTATGTTCAATCCTTCGTGCAGCACACAAAATAGGTATGTAAGGAAAGCTATGACAGCTTCTACCTGATAATGATGCTGTGGGAGTGACTGAAGCAACAGGGATCTGAGGCATCGATGCACTGGAAAAAGAGTTGTAATTAGCAGTGCTTGGTCCACTGGCACTACTGCTGACTCCACTCACAATCGGAGGTGCTGCAGAAGTGACCGGAGATCCCTTTTCCCTTAGATTTGGAGAATTCTCCCATGCCTTACGCGCAGACTCCATCTGCAATAAAAGAGTCTTCTGTTAAAGCAAACAAACAAACAAAAAAACCAAAGAAAACCCAAAAGACCACATCCTCTATATCCCAGTACACAGATTTCAAATAGTGTCAGAGAGCTTACGCTTTTTACTTGCTCTCTCACCCTAAGGGCTATTATTAGTTTAAAACGGAATTTCTTGAAAGCTTTAAGAAATGCACAATGAACTATAGCTAAAGAATTTATCCAAACACAAATATCCCTACTAATATAATAGAAGGAATGTGATTCCTCTATGGGACGGAAGTCAGAAAGGGCCTTGTGAAACAAACACCTTTTCTCTCTCCATTCCTTTTAAAACCAATACTTCTGAAATACAGATGGCAATGTAATAGGACAAAATTTTAGGCTAGTGTATACTGTCTGTAGTAATTTGTATTTGTGACCCTGGTTTACTCATACTATCATTTATTAAAAGACAGAACTGCATCTTTAAGTTTGAGCAGCATTGTTCACTAACTTTCAGATAACAATTATACCACATATGCAACTTGTATTTTTCTACCAGCTCCATTTAAAAATATAAAGACAAAAGGCAGTATTAATTTGGTTAACAGTTAAAGACAATATATCTATAATTGAAATAATATAAAAACACTCACTAATACATATCCTTTTCTGATTTGTTTCCACTGTTTTACTGTAGCACAGTACGCATTTTGTACTGGAAGACTCTGAACTACTTTTATCTCTGTACACAAATGCCACCATACCCATTTCCTAAGCTTTTTAATATTAAAATTTCAGATACAGCATCTATTTCATTTTCTCTTACAGCAAATATCAATTTAGACCAGCCATTGTTCAAATGTTGAATAATTTTAGGTATCTAGTGAATTCTGAACTGGAGAGCAGAGGAAGATTCCCTCCACCAGGGCTATGAGCCAGAGGAAATTTTGGGCTGAAAAAAACAAACAAACAAACAAAAAACAAACCCACAATAATATCTAAGATGATTTGTAAGAAGTTGTTTTCCTAAGTAATATCTTTAATACTACTAACATGTTAGCCTTTAAAATGCCAATCTCTAAATGTGTCCTCCCTGCCCCTGACAGTTCCTCTGTGATTCCCTGGCTGTCCTGGAACTCACTCTGTAGACCAGGCTAGCCCCAAACTCAGAGATCTGCCTGATCTGGGATTAAAGGTGTACCTTTAATGTACTTTATCATATCACCTTTAAAAGACACATATGCTGTCATCATAAAACACTCAAACTGTACAACTCCTTTATGTTTAAGGACACACATTTCTCACAATCAATTCAAGTGTACTTTATTCTAAAATAAAAGCTATGGAGGGTGGGATGGTACTGGAACCTGGACCCGACCCTACAATTCTGAGATCCTTCCTAAATCCTAGAATGGCACCTCCAGAGACCTCTCTGCTCCCACACTGCCTATATTTGAGCTCCTACTCAGAATATGACTATAGTATTTTAGTTGCATTTCTCACTAGTTGTTCTGAATGATGGAACCCACAGTCAGGTTTATGGCATCACCTCCATCCCTTAAGGGACGACTGAGGTTTCTGTCTAGCTTCTGACAGAAGACTGGCTTTGTTGATATGTGTGTGTGTGTGTGTGTGTGTGTGTGTGTGTGTGTGTATATATATATATATATATATATATATATATATATATATATATATATATAATGTGATGAGAGAAAAGTCTAACGACATAATTTTTTATTAACTCAGATTTTTTAGAAAATAATCTACATATCTATGATATGTCAACTTGTGATCTTCATTAAAACCTGTTGAAAATAACTGTAAAACTAACCATCTTGTAAGGAACTTAAGTTTGTTGACCATCCTAACAGTAACCTGACATTTTGGTATGGCAGGAATTTGGGGAGAATACTATGTCTTTTCAGCTGTAGGCAAATACTATGGCATGGGTTAGACTCCACACAGATATTTGGCTTACTTTCACCTCTTACACAGCAAGAAAACAGTTTGTCTTTGGAAAGTCAAGGCTACCAAAAGTATAATTATTTTACATACTGATAATAATGTCCATATAGAACTTTCCACAAGTATTTTTCCAAGAAATATTTTTTAACGTTTATTTATTTATTATGCATACAGTATTCTGTGTATATGCCTGCACGCCAGAAGAGGGCACCAGACCCCATTACAGATGGTTGTGAGCCACCATGTGGTTGCTGGGAATTGAACTCAGAACCTTTGGAAGAGCAGACAATGCTCTTAACCTCTGAGCCATCTCTCCAGCCCCCAAGAAATATTTTTTTAAAAAAAGTAAAGAAATGACAGGTAAAGCTAATTTAATTTTAACTCTGTGGGATGTTAAAAATGAGTACAAGGCAAAGCACAATAAGTATTCTAAAGAATTAACTGACTCAGAGATAAGTATAAAGACATATTTGCTTATATGAAATTTAATTAATATAATCATAATTATCTGAATTATAGAACAAGGTAATAAACCCAGATATAGTCCTCTGAGTGGAAAATCAGCAGCAAGAGCCAACAAGAAGTAGCAGTAAGCAGTGAGAATGGGGAACAAACAGGCATCTATGTCAGAGTCTCAGAGTTTTATTAACACTCCCACAAAGTGATCCTAAGGTTGAGCAGAGAGAGTCTAGAAATGAACACTGGTAACACGACTAAAACAGCTTAGCTTTTCCCCCTCCTGTGTAATGTCAAAGATTCACTATAATCCAATCAGGAAAACCTGCCTTTTGAGGCTAATACCATACTTGTCAGGATTAGGAACAAAAAGAACACCAATAAATAAAAGACATTTTAAAAAATTCTGTATTTTCTCCACCTAACTACTAACCCACCCCAAGGTGAATCAGAGTTCTAAAATAACCTCAAGTAATTGTCTCATAAAACAATTAACATATGTCAAAAACAATAAAAATCGGTGAGAAAAACAAGGCAAATGCTAAGACTGTGGCACAGGATAGATAGCCTGTAATCCTCACTAACTGAGAAACTGAAGCAAACGGAGGGCAAAGTTAAAAGCCAGGCTGGGCTACTTAGTGAGACTGTGTTTAAATAAGAAAGAAAATGGCTGGGATTTGAGGTCCCAGGTTCAATCTTTAGTACTTCCATCAAAACCTCATAATTTTGCTTATCGAGTATGCTTTTGTTAACAGCCTTTTCATAAATCATTCCTGCATTCAGTTTATTCATGATTTATAAGGAAGAAAAAAAGCATTCTTAGCATAGTTAGTACTTTGTATTTAAGTACAAATCACAAACAGTAATTCTATTTTAATGAAAAAATTCACAAGCACAATAGACCTTGCCAGTGCTATTATTCTGAACTTTACGCCCCTTGCAAGCAATGATTAAGGAGCCTTGGAGATGGACACTGTACATACCTTGAAGGTGAGGCTGAAAGTAGTAGGAGGAACTGAAGTTAGGCTGGAGCTCTGTTGTATAGTCTCCCTCTTAGGGAGGGGTAGAGTGTTGGGCAGGGGCACCTGAAAAGGCAGTCAACACATCACAATCGAAGTATGCTGCAAAAGCCCCATCAGTCACAGTGCTAATGTACTCTAAAAATGCTGTATCTAATTACTTAAGTTATAATGCTTGGAGAGGCCAATAACTATCTTAAAGTTCTGAAGAAAAAAACTCTCCGCTTAGGAGTGCACAAATTGTCAGGAAAAAAGAACCTGCTTTGAATATAAAGCACATACTACTCAGGTAGTGCTCTTTATACTAGAAGCAAAAGTTTGTATTTTAAACAAATTCCCAGGTGGTGTTAATATTACTGTGCAATCACGTTCTAAGGAGTATGACTTTCCCAGCATATACAAGGACCCACAGGTTCTTATCCTGAGTATTTAACCTAGCAATGCAAAGGTAGAAAATCTCTTTCCTACAATATAATCAACCTCTTAAAATTAGATTCAAGAACAAGAGCAACTTCTGGAACCAAGTAAGGAACACACCCTTACCTCACATACCAAACCATTCTACTGCATAAGGATTGTGGCAAATGCTATAAGAAACATTAGTTATTATGCACTATCCATATTTTCTTTTTCGCTTCATAGTCCCTAGATCTTGTTATTTTACTATGTGTACTGCTTTATGCTTGTTTTTGGATGATTCACTCAGCTATTCAGGAAAAAAAAGGCTTGGGGTGGTTTCAGATTATATCTCAAAGTATCACTTTGAGATACTATGGATTGTCTCTAATAGAGATCTGTCAAAAACATTACTTAACAAGAATTCTTTAATAAATCTTGAAACTAGATATCAGTTGTACTTAACTCTGTGGAACACTCAAAATTCACAATAATTTTAATATTAGATAACTACTGCACAAGTTAAGCTATTTATTTGAAAAGCCTGTACTGGCTAGAGAGATGCCTCAGTATGCTTACTGCATTTACAGAGGACCCAGATTCAGTTCCTGGTGCCCCACAACAATACAGTTCTAGATTACCCACCATCTTTTCCCGGCCTCTGGGGACTCCTGCAATCAAGTGGTGCACATAAACTCACTCAAGCTTATACATATACTTACAAACATACATTTTCTAAAAAGAAGCCTACATAAAAGTCACAACAGAAATAAACCTAAAATGTGTAAATACAAAAAAAAGTTCTACATTTCAAATGGAAGCTTCCAACAGAACACGTCTCAAAAGGATGTATGGTTTTTTCCATGGAAAACTGTTACAGCTGGCACAGAATCACTACCACATTTGGCCCACAGAAGCAACACTGAAGGCAGCTAAATTGAATGTTAAATAGCCCTAACCCAAATTATGTTTTACTCATATAAATGCCTTAGATATATTACTAATAATCAAATGTAGACTTATTCACGCATACACAAGACTAGATTTCTTATTCCAAAGTAGCTGTCAGGATACAAAGTCACATGCTAATTGACCTTAGGAGCACATGGAAACTACTGAAGTGTTCATATAATGTATTTTTTCAATGACAAAATGTGATAGATATAGAAAATTATAAAATTCACATTTCCCCCAAATATACTTCAGACCATAAACCAGCAGAGAGCATCATACACTTTCTTGAAAAGGTGGCCTTTTTTTGAGAGAGAGAGAGAGAGAGAGAGAGAGAGAGAGAGAGAGAGAGAGAGAGAGAGAGAGGGGGTTTCTCTGGTGTAGCTCTGGCTATCTTGAAACTCACTATGTAGACCAGGCTGGACTCAAAATCACAGAACTCAGAGATCCGCCTAGCTCTGTTTCCTGAGTGCTAGGATTAAAGGCGCATACCACTGCAGCCCATCTGAAAATGCGACATCTGACAATTTTTTTTAATGAGCAAAGTTGGCACAATTAAAGCATAAACTTTGTTTTAATGTTAATGGTTGATAACCTAGCAGTGAAACCAGCATTCAAACCCAACCAACAGCTCTTTTTCCTATGTTTCCTAATATAAAAAAAATTCTTCTCATAAAGACGGAGAGGGGAGTGGTAGATTCCAGGTTTGGTGCAATGAAGCAATCTTACAATTCTAAAAGCTGGACGGACAAGCTAATCAAGCTCAATATCAAGTATAATTCATTCCACTCTATTCCTTTTCCTCAGTTATACAGTGGAAGTGTTTTGATTTGACTATAACTTTAATTAACTGACCCCTAATGTAGCTCACCTTTCTAAAATTCCACATACTTGATGCTAGAGGGACGAATAGACAGCATGAGGGAAAAATATAAGACAAAAATCAAGATTTTTATACTGAAAATGATAAAATCCTTTTGAAGAAATTTTTAACTGTAGCTATAAAAGTATTTTTTGAAAGAACAATCAACATTTAAATGTTATATCGCTCGATTACTATAAAAGTTTATATTTAAAAGGGAGATCAGATGACCGGATTTTTCCCTTATTTATTCTCAAAAGCGAGGATCATACAAGAAACTTTTTAAATGCCCAAAATCATGCTGTACATGTGACCACAACAAGTTACTTAATATATTTAGACTATTTTTCACCTGTACTGACTTAAAATATCCAATTTGGAATACATATATATACATTAAAGTTCAATTTTCACAAAAGGAATGCTGGCAAAGCTTATTCTTTGGAAAAAGACCTTATACGAGTATGGCTTCATTGCATCATTAAAGAAAAGAAGTATCATTGTGAACAAAATTACCCAACCAAATAAAATTAACTGTAGTATATAAAAGAAAGCCACCCCCCAAAAAAAAAAAACAAAAACAAAAAAACAATCAAGCCTTTGCGCAAGTCTTTAGAAAGCTGTTAACTTTTAAGGATGGGAGAGCCTAATTTTGATTTTAGTAGCTATACTTACTACAGTGCTCATAAACAAACTTACTATCAACTCATCCCTGTTAAGAGTCAAATGTTGGCCATGACAACGTATATAAGACAAGAAGAGTATCAGATGACAGCCAGTTTTCTATGCAAACCTGTCAAATCTCTGACTGGTTACTTACATTATTAACTAAAGTATCCTCCATCTTTGCATTATTAGTAGCCACAGTGTTCGGCAGAGAAGAAGAAGGCGTAGTATAGTCTGTTACAGACTCCTGTGGAGGAGTGACAAAAAGAAGTTCTTTTAAAGTCAGATTTATAGGTCACCTTTCGACAATCTAATAGAACAGAGAAAAGCTGTTTTGGAAGGAAAGAGATCATAAAACTTTATGCCCTAAAATTTCAATCCGCTAACAGTAGGCTAACAAGTGACATCTCAATTGCTGATAAACTTTTGCACATACTTAAAACATATTTCACAACACTAAGTAGGAAGCTATCAACAGGATTAAATATTTCTGTGAATTATTATTTACTATCAAGAATAATCTTAAGTCTGACAATTAAAAAAGAAAACTCAAAACATTAACATAAAAATATCACACCTTCCTTCTTTTTCAAACAATATATGCCCCAGATGAATTCAAGTATCTGATTCCAGTCACTTCCCATAATTTGCCTTTACAGGCACATCTAGTTACATACTGGGCCTGCAGACATGTGGATAGTCAAGTCTTTCACATAAAATGTTACATACAGTATATTTATGCAAACTACCATCTTCTCTACATTACTAACAACATGTAATATTCTGCCATCAGATGTAAAGAGCTTAAAAAGACAAAAAAAAAGACCCAAACAAACAAACAAACAAACAAAAAAAACAAGAAAAAAAACCAAGCAAGCAAAAATCTCTAATAACAACAGTAACTACCCCCTATATTTTAGGAATAGTATTTTTGATCCAGATTTGAGTCATGGATCCTGAACTCACAGACATAAGACAGCTGATTGTATTTTAAAAGATATATATACCTTTCATTCAATGTGGAAACCAAAAGCAAGTCAGTATTTTTAGTGTTCAATCACGGAAACAGTGATTTGTTCCAAGTGTGTCCCACTGTTAAATTTAGAATTATAAGGCAAGATAAAGCTATACCAGACAGAGACATTTTTGAAATGCTTAAAATCTCAAGGGAAAGAATTCTGATCTTATAATTTTCTATTTAAGCTATTCAAAAAAATGAACTTCTACTAAAATGTAACATTTTTAAGAGATATTTATATAAAAGCATACTACAAAATATACTATAGAACAAGCAGCATAAACCAATGCTCAGCATAAAAATGCACATTATTGATTTTCCCATTGCATACCTTTGCATCAGTGCCATATTCTGCTGATGACACTGAGATCATTGCTCCTATTTCAGCAGACATTTCTGAGACTGCTTTGGTTTCTTTTGCTGCTCCAGGGTCTGTGTTTCTGACCACAGCTGGGCTGGGTTTCTCTTGTCCTTCTGGCTCAGCCTGTTGGGCATCTTTCACTTTTTTATTTTTTAATGATCGTTCCTTTCCAATGGGACCAGGTTTATGTTCCTTGTTTTCTACTAGACTCAAATCTGGAAGCTAAAGTCAATGGTTATGACAAAATACATTACAATGAAAAATTTATTAAAAATTAAATTCAATTTTGAAACAATTTTCTTTGTCCATTTCAGAATCATATCTTCCTTACAATAATACTCACCTTCTGAGCTTTAATAGGCCCTGCACGTGGCTGTTTCTGACGCTGTTCTTTAGGTTCAGGAGCTTTGTCGGTTGGTTTTTCTGAAAGCACAGGAACCACCTCATTTTCATTCCCATTTGAAGCTGGAGCACCAAACTGAATTGTGTCAATTCCAATTTCAACACCATTCTCTTGACCATTTCTTGTTCCCTAATAAGATAATGTTTTAACATTTGGTATATTATAATAAACGAAGTTCAGACCTGATTGAAATACATATACAGTGCCATATAAATACCAAGATAGAAGCTTGGTTTAAGTTTCTACATATTAACTGAGAATAGAAGAGTTCAGTTTAAATGTTCAAAGTCCTAAATCTGTGATCATGAGAAAAATCAACAAAAGCTTCAAGTTATTTCATTAGCACAACATATGCAAAAATCAACAAATGTCAAAGGTATAAATGGAAAACAAAGATATTAATTATCAGTATCAACAATTTCTTAGAAGTCTGCTTTGAGAGAAAACCTTAAATAAAAAAAATAAAGTACTATGTGAATGTGAGATGGAATACACACCCATGGAATCAAGTCACTAATTAAAAAGCTAATTTTTTGGACAGGACACATTCTTTGTGCTAGGCAGTATCATTTAGATTCTCTTGGATAAAATAAAGGACCAAAAAATTGGATAGGGGACATTAAGAAAAGCTAAGACAGAATTAAACGAATGGCCATTTAAGAATGGTAGAGGAAATTCCTGAGCAAAACATACTAGAAAGGAAAACTACCAATAGAAAGTGTTTCAGAAAAATTGGAACAGTTAGTGTAAAATTGTTAACAGCACAAAGGGCAAACGAAGCCAGAACACAACATTTAACAGTGATTGATGGAAGGCAGCATGCAGGAAACTTGATGCATGAAGCATTTATAGAAACTCATAAATTGCTACTTCATATTAGCGACTTTTGGACATTACTGAACTTACTGTGGATAATTATATTATGCATGTCAAATGACTTTTCTTCACTAAAGTCACTTTTAAGCCTAGCCAAAATTGACAATTTAGAACAAAATTTTATTTTAGTAAACACTGAAATTTCTATAGAAGTGTTCTTCAGCCAGTTTTAAAAGAGAATGACACAGCAATTTATAACTGAAAATGACTAATGATGTAGAAAATAGATCTCATATGCAGTTAAATGAAGAGAATGGCCAACAGTAACTACTAGAGAAAGCCAATTTTAAGAGTACTCTATAAATCGTGTGTGAAGGAACAGTAACTTTTGTTCTCTAAGATAACCAAAGGGCTAAGCAAGTACCAGATGGGCCTGACAGAGGGTTCAGGGGTTAAGGGCACTTACTCCTTGTGCAGCTTGACCCAGGTCAGCAGGCTCCAAGATGCCAGGCACTACAGCTCTATGGTAGAGAATATTTCTGGCCTCTGGGTACCCACAGCAGCACACATACCCACACATACATTTTATTCTAATAGATGTTCATGCCAATGTCACCAGTGGCTTCTATATCATTGATTTCAACTTCAATTCAGCACATGTACCACTTGCTCTATCAGTAGTATCTGACACATTTAATTAACCTCCTCTTCTTTAAACCCTTCTTTCTCCTGGCTTTTCAGATGCTTCCCTCATTACTTGGAATCTACACTTCCCACATTTCTCTGAGCTGGAAAGTCTCACTTATTTTTCATTTCTTTTTCTATTTTCTATCTTCATAATTCATTTTACCTTTCAAAGCTACTGATATGTTAATGACTTCCCAAACAAAATCTTCAAATCAGACTCAGTTCGGACTTACAGACTTAAGAGTTAACTAAATCGACATTTCCACTCATATCATGTATAATGATCTGTGTGTGGGCAGATATGTACACCTGAGTACCTGTGCCCATGGATGCCAGAGTTCCAGGTAACTTTGATCCATCCACCTGATGTGGGTGCTGGGAGTCAAATTTGGGTCTTATGCAAGAGCAGTTAAGCACTCTTAACACCTGTGCTCAGGCAATAACATCTTAGATATAGCTATATGAACTTCTTATTCTCACCACTAATCTTGATCCATTTGTAGCTGCTCATTTTAAACTGATGTGCATCTTTTTCTTTCTTTCTGTTCATACTAATAGCCTGGAGTTAATGGTTCTTTTCCTGACATTCTCCCTTTACCATGTTAGCTCAATGACCCTCAATGTCATTTCTCTGGCTTATCATTTGACTACTGTCAACATTTTTTAACTCCCTTGCCTCTTCACCCACAAAAACAGTTTTTAACAGAACAATCTATAGTCATACCCTGCTGCTCCTCTGCATCCATGACACCCTAAAATGGTTCTCCACATCTTCCAAAGCCCCATAGCCTCTTGAACTCTGTTCTTTCTTTGTTCACTCCAGCATATGGACTTCTCTGACTACTCTGAATACACCAGATTTGTTTTTGACTCATGGCTTTCATAACTGCTATTCCCTGAACTGGTAACTGACTTCTTTTCCTCAGATATTTGAGTAGCCTACTCTTTATTTTCTCCAACTCTTTTTTTAAGATTTATTTACTTATTTATTATGTATAAAGTATTCTGCCTGCATGTATGCCTGCACACCAGAAGAGGGCATCAGATCTCACTACAGATAGTTGTGAGCCATCATGTTGTTGCTGGGAATTGAACTCAGGACCTCTGGAAGAGCAGCCAGTGCTCTTCACCTCTGACCCATCTCTCCAGCTCCCTCTTCTCCAACTCTTTATTCAAATGTCACACAAGTAGGAACTCCTGGCCACTTTCAACTACTTCCATATACTTTGAGAAAAATCCTTGTCTGTTCTCTTCATTAAACAGAACTATTGCTGATTTCTCCTTACACTATAATAAGACCCACGAGAACAAGCGTCTTTCAGTTCTATCTCAGTGCTAGTTTTGTAAACTCAGAAGGAAGAATGGTTAGCACATCAAAAAAGTACTTGCTAAACATTCATTCACTGAATAACCACTGATAAAAACACTATTTACCAATACTGCACATATGTAAGCAATGAGAGAACTTGTAAATTGTTATATTATATATGACTATAATGAAAGCCTGGAAAATAATGACTGTACTATGTCCTATACCAGATACTTTTCTATCTTGTATCACATACTTTTCTGTCCTGTATAGTGACTATATATTATGTCCTGTACCACATGTCTTTTCTGGATATCAGAATAAATGTCTAACCTTTAGCTAAAGGTGAAAAATAGCTTGTAAATATAGAGGACCAATAGCACTAATATCACCTGGGTACTTAATAGAAATGTACTCAAAACCCAACCCAGACCTAATAGATCAGAAATTCTGAGTTTAATCTGTTTCAATGGCGCCCCCTAGGTTTATCATGAGATACAATGAAGTTTGAGAAATTAGTTAAAAAACTTTCTAACTAACTCCATTAATGCCAGTAAGTCTATTCTCACCTCTGATGAAGATGCTGATCCAAATGATGTTAAGGGTTTATTCCATGCACTGACTGAAGGTGGCTGTGGTGGACTAATAGGACCCACTAAAAGGAAGTAAGAAAAATGTGACCATTAAAATTTAGATGTGAAAGTCTAATACACTCAACCCTTAGTTACAATGGTAGCCCGACAATAAAACAATTTAATTCTCTACACCATACACCATAAATACAATAAAGCTTGAGTATCCCTACTGACTCAAGTCCCTTCAGATATATGCCTAGGAATGGAAGAGCTGAATCCTATGGCAATGAATACTATTTTAGTTTTTTGAAGAGCACGCATACTGACTTTCATATTGGCTGAGCTAATTGACCAGGTGTGTATAATGGTTTCCTGAAAATAGTCGTTCTAACTAGGTATTGTTGTTAACTATGCTTATTATAGAAATAAACATTTCAAGAAAGGAACTAAGAAACAATTGCTCCTACTAGGAAAAAAAGTTTTAATTTAATTTTTAAATAAAATAGAAAACAAAAGTGGTTATTTCTATATATTTTCCTACCCCATACTTCTCTGTTGCATTACTTACATTTTTTAGAGATGTCATTCAGCACAGCTGGAGCAGTCACTTTGTTATCCCATAATTCAGCTGTTAGAGAACCATGTGACTGTGGAGTCTGGATGGATTTTCCTGTGGCTACATAGTCTGTGCCATTAGATGTTTGAGCTGAAGGTAATCTAATTGAAGGTGGGGGCTGTTTTGAAGATGGTGTTGGAGGTGGAAGTGGACTCTGGACTGGTTTGTGGGTCTGTATCTGAGTCTGTACTGGTGTGGCTGGGGCTGGGGCAGTGGTTGCTGAAGAGGTTTGGGCAAGTGGAACTGAGGTTGCTGGGGCCGAGGCTGGGGCAGTTGGTGTTGAGACAGCTGGGGCTGAGACTACTGGGGTTGGAGAAGACGCTGAAGCTGGTGCTAGGGCTGAAGCAAGGATAGGAATTGAAGCTGAGGCAATGGGGACGGAGGCTGTAGTTGATGCGGAGGCAAGGATAGGAGTCGGAGCTGGAACTGAGACTTGGGGTGAGGAAGAGGCTGTGACTGAGGATGAAGTGGACACTGGAACAGTGGCTGAGGCTGGAGCCGGAGCCGGGCTTGAAGTTACAACTGGAGCTGGGGTGGAGGCTGCAACCAGAGTAGCAGCTGATGCCAGAACGGGAACTGCAGCTGGGGTGGAGGCTGGAACTGAAGGTGCAGGGGCTGTTAGAACTGCAGCTGAGGAGGGGACTGAAACCGGAGCTGAGGCTGGAGCTTGTGCTTGCTGAGTCCCTGTGGCTTGTTTTTTGGCAAACCTTGGAGGGAGTTTAGAAGTCTGACTTCTTCCTTTTTCATTTACATTTTTTTTGTTCCACACCTTAAAAAAATGACAGAACCATTTCTTTTTGGTCAATAATATGTCTAAAGAAACAATGCACCATGCATGAAATTTCTACTTCCTACTTCTAACTTAGCTATTTATTTCAATTTCCAAAATTGGAAACTGTCAGGGTACTAATAACATTTAAAACTATAAGTCAAGATGATAAAGAGAAACAAGACATATAGTTTTATATACAGGCTTACCCTCCACCCCCAAATCAGAAATACTCAACCAAGTTGGAAATTAATTTGACCTCCCCCCATTTTTGGATCACTGCACTATGCTCACTCAATTTAATTTAAAGATAATTTAAAGCCTACCATGGGACAAATTAGTAACACATAAGATTTACCGTTGGAAAAAGAGAGTCTGTTTTAAGGCAAAAAAGCTGTAGTATTTAATTCATTTTCAAATTACCTAAATTTTGGTTTAGAGTTCCCAGGGCTGAAGATAAAAATCACTCAACTCTTTAGTTAAACACAAATGACTATGAATGGATAGAAACCCTGACCATTGATAACATGTTCTGAAGAACAAGCAAACTAGCAACAAAATGGTGAGCTTCAAACCTGTACAACTTGTTCTTCCTTCTTCCGGCGTTCCTCGTCCTGTAAACGCTTTTGCTGTTTTTTAGATACCACTTCAGTAAAGCCATCATCATTCAAATTTGACTGAGGGTCTTCAATTACAGTTACTTCAGGATGATCATCAATTATAACAACACCTGTAAGCATGAAAAAAGGTTTCAAAGAATTTTTGAGTATAACTTAATTCATACCCTATAAGATGGCCCATAAAAACTAGCAAATTTCAAAAGTATTTCACATTAATGAAAAAACCTCCGAAGATCAAACAAAAAAAAAAAAAAAGATTTAAAACAAGGTGTCATACAGCCCAATAGTCTCAAACTTGTACATCTGAGGCTGGCCTTGAATTCCAGACCATCCTGCTTCTAACCTGTCAAGTGCTGAGAGTACACTGTTCTCAGCAGAACTTTTTTCTTCCTTATAATGTATAAAACACAAACACTAGTTAATTCATTTAAAAACAAAAGCAAATAAGAAGTATTCCAGTCTTTCAGCCTCAGAACTATGTAATGCTCTAAACAGTAGTAAATTTACTTCATATACATCTCACCATTCTAATAAGGGGGAATTAATAATTTTGTCTCTTAAAGGATAAAATAAGTTTATTTAAAATTGATAATTCCACATATTTTTAACTAATGATTATTCTGGCTGAAGTCATTGCACTTTAGACAGTAGAGCAAATCTAAATCTGTTAAATAATGCTTCAAAGTGAGAAAAAAATGTGACTTTAGGCTATAATGTACTGTAGGAATTTACAGAGTCTAACAATTACTTTTAGGTTTTAAAATTTTATGTACAGACCAAGGAAAAATGAATAAACAAATATTAAAATTGGCGTTTGTACGTGTCACATTATTTCAGATTGATTAAGAGTGCTCATCACAATTCTATTACTTATTGTTATTTTGAGATAAAGTCACATTATGTGGGCCAACCAAGCCAACCTAGAACTTACTATGCAACCTGGAATTCTTCCCTCTCTACCTTAAAGCTGTTATTAGCATTGCAAGTATGAGACACCAACCTAGACTAACATAATCCTAAACTCACTTCAGTTTTTCACTTCACGGGGCTCTAGCTGTGGGTCAAAAATTTAAGTGTAAAATTCCTTACTTCTTAAGGTTTAAATCCCATGCTATTCTGAATGATATGGTGAAGATGCACGTCATCCTGCCAGATGCCTAAGTCATTCATTTGTACAGCTTATTGAGAATACCTGTCCATGAGCTACTTGGAAGCAGTTACCAGATCAATTAGAGGTACTGCAATGCTTCTGCTGTGTAACTTGTAATTAACAGTAGACATATATATATACTTCAGCTCTTCACTCGTCCACCTCACACCATCACAAAAAGGGTGAAGAAAGTACAAGGTATTTTGAGAGGAGAGAGAGGCAACATCTCATAACTTCTTACTATGGTCTGACTAGATGTAAGCAATCACTCACCCCAGTTCTGACAACTAAAACTGTCAAACGTCCCAGAGTGGAAAAATGACTCACATTGAGAATCTCTGCTCTAAAATACCAAGTTAAAATTCCTATGCGATCAAGATCATCTATTTCTTTATCATTTTTTCCATATGAATTACAAATGCTAGCTTTCAAATTCATATTCAGTAAGTTTGTTAGACAAGTTTTTGTATTTCTATACAATTTCCTAATAGGGCAAACAGTCAAGGATCACACTGAGAACCACTGGCCTAGAAATTATTTTTATTATTTATTTATTCATTTGTTTGTTTATTTATTTTTTTTTTTGTTTTTTGAGACAGGGTTTCTCTGTGGTTTTGGAGCCTGTCCTGGAACTAGCTCTTGTAGACCAGGATGGTCTCGAACTCACAGAGATCCGCCTGCCTCTGCCTCCCGAGTGCTGGGATTAAAGGCGTGCGCCACCACCGCCCGGCTTGGCCTAGAAATTATATCTGAGACCCAAGTCCAAACAAATCAGAGTTTAGTAAAAACAAATACAACAAAACTCTACACACAAAAAGAATCGAGAAAACACACACACATCTCATATAGGAATAACTACCTATGCTAACCTTCCATTATTACTACCTCATTAAGAAATCTCGATTTTACTTACTGTTTAGCTTAGCTTTGTTTATATGAATGAATGAATGTCAAACCATATACTATTACAAGTAAAATCATATGGCTTGAGATAATTTATGCTAATTTCTCCATCCAATATTTTCTGATTGTTATCCACAATATTTGATACTTGTTCTATTGTAAGTTTCCCAATTTGCCTACAGTAACACTGTCTCCCATCATGTTATCCTCTGCTTTTATCTTAGAAACCAATTTCATTAAAGTTATCAATTAGTATTTTGAGTTCAACTTAGCAACAGGAACTCCATTTGTACTTAGGCTGCAATTTCAACAGAGGGAGAGACACGATTACCCCTAAAAAATTATTTCACCACAGATATCTAGGAAATGGCCTAACCCCAAATGTCCAGGAAACAGCCTAACTATAAAAGTTTCACCCTCCTCTGATTGGTTGGTACTAAGCCAGGGCAGAACCCCAAAGGCTCGCTAATAGGCTGGGGTCTGACACCCTGGAAAAGTCCCTAACTATACTACCCTATGTTGTTATGATTGGTTAAAGTTGCAATGTTGCCCCTTGCAGTTTTTTTCTTGAAATTGCTTGCTCTGCCTGCCTTATGGACATGTTTAGGGCTCCACACAGGCCACCTCTCTGAAATAGCAGCCCCTTTCAATAAGTTTCCTGCTTGTTCAAATATGGTCTTCCTGGTGGATTCTTCCTGAATTCCTGGACACTAACAACTGAGTTGACCATTTATTATTTTTTTCATTTTAAAAAGAAATGTTCAGAACAATTTTAGTTCTAATTTAAATCTTCACTCAGTGTTTTTGTGCTTTCTCATGCCTGTTTTGGAATTTTACTGGTTTGATCAACTATAAGCCTCCCCCCACGCCCCCCCCCCCCAAAGAACAGTGAATCCTTCCTGGAGTATCATTAACAAAACTTGTACTCAATGTTCACAAAGTGTTAAAGGTGTTATTTTAGTTTAAGGAAAGCTAGAATTTCTCAGTCAGCTCTTATCTAACTTAAATGTCTAATACTTTCTTTCCTTATGTTTTCATAGTGTTTGCTTAAATTTACCAAGAAATAAATAAAGAATCTGAAACATACTTGCATAATTGTTGAGATCAAACTGTGACAGAGCATCTACTTTTTCTTTTGTCTTCTTAGGACCTGGTTTGGTGTCTTCTCTCTTTTTCCCAGGAGCATCCTTGGAATTCTTCTGTCCGGCACCATTAGGTGCTCCTTCCTGGTGGTGTGCAGAGTTACCATTGGCAGGGTCCACACAAGCTGTGCCTGAGGACTGTTCATCAAACGGTCTAGAAAAAATAATTTGAGAGAATTTTCACAAACTTCAACAACAGAACAGTGCTCTTTCTTCCTGGTTGTTTGTGAAGTCATACCCAAGACACACTAGCACTGAGAAGACCCAGTCAGTCTCAGCAATCTCTGAAGGTATAACTTCACTAAAACTGAGGACCCCAATACAGCAGGCCAGCTCTTTGAATTTCTCCCTCAATAATTCTAGAATTCTAATTAGCTGAAGGAAGTTATTATGTTTATTTGCCAACATTTTATAAATGAGCTATAACATGGATCTAGGGAAAAAAAAATCTGTCATCATATCACAATTAGATCCACTCCTAAAATAGGATTCTAAATGTCTATAGTATTTGGTATATATATATCTTCAAGTTGACATACTGATATATAGTAGTAAAAACATCTTTAACTTAAAAACTCACTTCACAAGCCAAATACATTCCTAGTTTTTGCTCCCTAACAGAAAAATTCTGTTTATTTTTAAGAAATTCCAAGAAAAAACATAACATTAAAAAAAACTTATGGATTAATCTTCATATCAATCTATACAACTGCTCAAGATAAATGATTACTAAATGTCTGACATGACTTTCAATACTTAAAAAAATTATTTCTTCAAACTGGGCCCTTCCAAACTCTGTTGCAACTACAACGATCCACTGATATTTCTGAAAGTTTAAAACTATCCACAGCTCAAAAATCAGATCAAAATTATAAGTATTATTACTTGAAATTCTAGTAACTCATTCTAGTCAAAAAATTATTTTGGCTTTTGTTATTGTTATCCTGGTATTTTGAACATTTAAAGTGAAATTTATACTGCACTGAGCAGGTACTCAGAAAACATACTTGGTCCATTACTCTGGAATTTTAATTAGAAATACTAAGCACATGCAACTAAGCAACTAAGATCAGTGCAATAATGTACTGAATTCCTAATCAATGGTTTTGAAATTATTCTTATGTGTACAGGTGTTTTGCCTGCATTTTTTCTGTACACGTGTGAATTGCCCAAGGAGGCCAGAAGAGGGTCACCCAGCTTGAGTTATAGGGGGTTGTCAGCTGCCATATAGGTGCTGCGAATAAAACTCAGGTTCTCTGCAAGAGTAGTCAGAGCTCTGAACCACTGATTTCTCCACCACCACAAATACCTGGGAATTTTGCCTAAGGAATGATTATTGTGTACTACATGCTACAATATCTGACACTCTGATTTTTCTTCACATTATATCATTCGGCTTCTTAATACTGAAACCAATATTAACATTATAATCAACGTTTTCATATTTAAAAGGGCAGCCTTAGCATACTTTAATCTTGGCTTTTTTTTTTTTTTTTGAAAACAGTCTCTTATCTCCCGGGTTGTCTCTGGACTGTCTAGTCAAGGATGACTTTGAAATTGTGATCCCCCTGAAATTCTTTAGTTGTGATCCTGAAAATTCTTTAAAAATAAACAAATATCCAAATGCCATGGGACCCATGTTGGCCACCCAAGCACTGGTGGATAGGCAGAGATTTGCTTTCTCAGTCTCTCTGGTTGAATTATTCAGAAGGGAATATAATTAATGTGACAACTCAGTAAGGACTTTTGAGCAAACAGCACAGAGTGCCAGGATATATGTCTGTAACATATTCAAGTCTTAAAACACACCTTGAGAAATGAAGAGAGCTACTCATTAGTATCAAGAGCACCAAACAAATGAAGAAACTATGTTCTTTTCTGGCTGTACAAGCATTTCCCTTTTATTAGATGTGACTTAGCATGTAAAGATTACTTACACACAGTAAGTCTTAACTCTCAAGCATAGAGAATAGCACTCGGGGAGTTCAATGTCTTGTTCCTCTATCTAGATTAGCCCCTTGTGCAACTTCCAACATTTCCTATTTTTTACCTTCATAAAGGTACAAGTTTTATATCTAAAAGACAGTACTCACCCTCTCTTTCCACTTTTTGATGGTGGGCCATTTCTTCTTTCATTCCTAGGACCTGAGAAATTCCTTCCTGATTTGGGTGGGCCATTGTTGCCACGGCGATTCTGTCTATCAACTCCAGGCCTCTGACTAGAAAAACTTCTCTTTGCTATTTCCCTTTTGGGAGGCAAAACATTTTCTCCAGCTTTTACAACTGCTTGTGAACTCACATCAGCATTTTTTTTTTCATCCCTCTCACGCCTCTCATTAAAATCACTACTTTCAGAAGCCGTTTCCCATTCTTCATTTGCCTGATCTGAAGAGTTTTGATTAGACAAATCTGGTGTCTTATTTCCAGAAATGTCCCCAGGGGGATTTACTGGTTCTTGAACGACATTATTAACTGTGCCATTTGTGGGTACCAACACCTCACTTGTTTTTGAAGCAGCCTCTCTCTCTCTTAGCCGTCTAAATCGAGGCGGCTTATCTTGCCTTGGTGGTCGGGTAGGACGTTGCCTTCGCGGCCTCTCTCTAGCTGGGTCAAATTTTCGCTCAAATTTTGGAGGCCGTCTATCTGCGGGTATAGGCACAAACTGCTCGTGTCTTCTTGGTGGCTCTCCATCTTCAGGTTTAGGAGGTTCTGTTTGCCTTGGATTCCATTGATTGTCTCGATAAGCAGGTCTTCTTAAGGTGGCAGGACGTGATGGTCGGCCTCCAGGATCCCTTCCACCTCGTCTGAATGTTCCTCCTCTACCTCGCCTTGTAGGCTCCCCTTTAGGGAGGAAACCCGGTTTAGATTTATCTTCATCTCTTATATAAGGCTTTTCTAATGGCCTATTATCTATTCGGACATGATTTTCAGGCTTAAAAGATTGGGGTTTAATAGGTTTTTTGTTTTCAGGCCGTTCCTCTCTTTTGGGAAATTTGCCTTTGCTTAAACTATCCTTGTCACTTGCACTTTCATGAACTTCACTGTCTGTGTCAGTCTCTGAACCTCTCTGTCGCCTTCTTTTGGGAACAACCTCAAAATCGGAACTCTCACTTCGTGTTTCACTTTCTTCTCGTTGTCTGAGAGGTCCCGAAGGCCCATGTTCCACTCTTGGCTTACTGTCTCTATACTGAGGATAATCACGAGTATGCCCTCTACCTCCTCTGCCACGACCCCCATAAGAGCCTCTGTAACTTCGACCTCTGGAGTAATATTCTCCTCTGCCTCTGCCTCTATATCCTTGGTCTGGAAACCATTCTCTATCTCTAGCGTCTTTCCAGTAGGTCCTAGAAGGTAAAGGGGATTCTTTTTTAACAGTTGGTCTAGAATCTGGTCGAGGTCGTTCTGCCCCAAGGTCTTTGTTTATGACTTTCTCAGGCTGTTTTTCTTCTTTGACTGTTGGCAGCCCAACATTTTGTTGGTTTCCAGTTTTAACTGCGGGCTCTACCTGGACACTAGCCACAGGTTCCAAAGGCTTCTCATTATCTGGAGATGGCTTCTGAGCCAAAACTGAAGTTTCTGTTGATGATAGTTTCTCTGGTTCTGGCTGAACTGGTGGTTGAACCAGTGACTGTGTCTGCGTTGGTGCTGGAGGTGGTGGGGGCAGAGGAAGATCTTTCTTTTCTGTTTTTTCTGTTTTAACAACTTTTTCAGTGACCTTTTCAACCTTTTCACCTTCTTTCTCCTTCCTCTGCTCCCGCTCCTCTTTCATATCTCTAAGCACAGGTTTTTTAATGGGACCCGACCTTCTCACAGGCCTATCATTACCTTCTTCTCTTCTGCTGGAGCTTGGTCTTGGACCCCAACGAGTTTCTGATTTAGATTTGTATATTTTCTCTGGTTTTGGTCCTTCAGAAGATCTCAGAAAACCATCTTTTCTTGGTTTCTCCTCTGGCTTTTCCACAGTTTCTTTAGAATCAATACATCTGCTGGTAGCCTTAGGAATGCTGACAGAGGGCTCATTTCTTTGCTCCTCTGCCTTTTGAGCATGGTTAGACCCATGGGAAACACTTCTTTTGCGGGCAGGTTGACTTTCTAGTGCCGAGATCCTTTCTTCTGGAGGATTAGGTAAGCTCTTTTGATCAACTACTTCAAAACAAGCAGACTGATCATTTGTATCAGCATGGTGAGGTCTTACATCTTCTACTGATCTGCTTAAAAACTTTTGTCCTTCTGTTTCAGCTGAGTCTCTAACAACATCTGTTTTTGCATGAGTCTCCAGATGACTATGTTCCACAGAATAAGCAGCAGTAATTTGCTCATGGTCCAAAGCAGTTTCAGGCCTGTGATGACGAGAATTCACAGATATAATCAACAAAACAATCTTTCCCACATGTATGTGTTTGTGTATATATATGTATATGTATATATACATATATATACACACATACCCCACCCCCCCAACATTATTCCCACAATCCCCCAATTTTAAATTATAAAGAAGAAATATAAAACAAAGAACCCTAACCACAAAGAACACAGTTGTTCACAAACAGAATGCTTAGCAAAGAGAAGAACAGAGCAGGTCTATATAATGAGTGAATGATGAAAACAGGATATACAGACAGTATTACTCAGGGACAAATGAGGTGTGTGTAAAGTCATCAAACTCATTCAAGTAGAATACAGAATGAGGTTTAGTAGAGGATTCAAAGTAATCTGAAATGTAGAGATGATGGGGTTATTTCAGTCATGCAGTATGAAGCTCTATAGCTCTGCTATAAAATGATGTAAATGCAGGCAGTAATACGGCCTTGTACAGTTATCTAATGGGTGTTACAATCTCAACTAAATAAAAAATGTTTAGACCATGTAGATATGAATTTCTGATGCACCAAGACAATTCCCTAACAAATATATGTCAGTAAGCCTATTCCAGTTAATTTGAATAACTATACAACATAATCATTAAACTATATCCCATAAAAGAAAACCCAACTCTCTGGCTGTAGATTATTAGCGTTTACCACCAACTGCCCCACTATAAACTACTATTTATCTTTACCTTGTAGTCTAACATATTTTCTCTAACGACTGAAAATGTCTCATTTTTCATCACTATAGGAATTTTATCATCCCACTGGGTAGACTGTATAAGAAGGTAAACTTCTTTATATATGATGTATGTAAAGAGTTGTTTTAAAACATCTCTACTAAGTCTAAGCATTTAATTCAGCCCAACAAAAAGTAAAAGTATGTCCAAAGAAAAAAATGAAGCACATTAATGGGACATCAGATCATCTTTAAAAAAAATTTTTTTAGCATGTGTGTGTGACAGAAGATGGGAAGACCTTGTGTCGTGGTACAGCTCTATAAATCAAAAGACAATTTTTACCAATTGGTTCTCTACTTCCACCATATAG
This sequence comes from Microtus ochrogaster, assembly GCF_000317375.1. NCBI lineage: Eukaryota > Metazoa > Chordata > Mammalia > Rodentia > Cricetidae > Microtus > Microtus ochrogaster. Next base: position 11,956,259 of record NW_004949095.1, read on the forward strand.
GTTCCAAGCATCAAAGACTGATCATGAAGCCTAATGGCAAGCATCTTTGTCCCTGAGTAATATTGTTGGCCCCTAGACTGATCTTCAGAGAGACTATAAAGTTTTTTCTTAAGTATAATATTCTAATAATTGTCTGGTCATTTAAATAATTCATTACCTAGCATCTCCAGGTTCTTCAGCTGACTTGGGAGTAGCTGCCTGCTGAGGCTCGCCATGATACGGATCTGACCCCCACATCATTCGAGGTTCGGAAAGGGAAATTCCGTGATCTCTTGCAGACCGCGCTATATGTTCAAATGTCTCAGAACTATTTGGTGACCCTTCCATCTGGTCTCTTCTGATTAATGGCTTAGGAGGAATCATTCCTGTAAAAAAGTTCACACACACAAAAGAATTACAGAGTATGGGAAACAAAACCATGATAAAAACATACAGACTGATTGCTGTTTAAAATTTTTTAGTAAGAACAAAACCCAGGGGGGAAACACAATGGGCCCACTTTACTTTAAAGCAAAAAATTATGTATGTTAAAAACAGCTAAAAGAATCATACCAATAAGGCAACTTTTGGGAGAAAATTATTTCCCACAGAAAATTTTACTCATCCTATTTGCTTAATATCCTATTAAAATATGTAACCCAGCAGTCAAATACTGTATATTTAGTATCAAGGTGAGATTTAAATATAAACACACAAAGGAAACCTTCAAGATAGCCCTGAGTGCACTATTCTGTGGCCCAAGCCTTTAGGGTCCTGAGATTAAGGGCATCTGCCACCATGCTTTGAATCAGAAATAATTTGAGATTAGCTTTCTAATCACTCCTAACTGTCCACAGTATCATTCTGATAATAGATTTATTTTAAAAGGGCTAACTAACTTACTTTTGGCTAATCTATGAGGAAATTCGAGTGTTAAAAATGGTAAATGAAGGAACTCAAAGAAAGGGATACATATGCAGAGATAAAATTCAAATGCTGAAATATTTGGCTGAGTGAGAATATTAATAAGATTTTAGCAAGAATAATTTCCATCTCAAAAATTTAAAATACATCTATAAAATGGAAAGAAGAGCTAGCACTTTGTTCTTGTCAGACAGCTGGCACCAATGCCTACAGTAAAAGCTATAACATTATGATAAAGACCTAGAGGTTCTAGGTCCTAATAGGTTTCTATTACTGAGGGAATTATGACAAAAAGAGTGTGAAAGGATAAAAGCCAAAACAAAAAAATCCAAACAATATGAATAAAAACCTGAGACAAACCACTATCAACATACCAGGATGAATAGGTGGAATATCCATAGCAGGCCTTCCTGATATCATTCGAGGATCCATATAGGACTGCATCATGAGCCACCTTGGATCAAAACCCATAGAAGCCAAATGTTGAGGGTGGGGCTGCATTGGCTGATAAAGAGGCCTGTGTGGTGGAGGAGGGACTGAACCATTAGATGGTTGTGAAGGAACAGTTTGTGGAAGTACACCTTGCTGCTGCTGCTGCTGTTGTTGCTGCCACTGTTGCTGTTTCATCTGTTCCTGGTCAAGAAAAATCACACATGTTAAAGGTTTCTACTTATGACCAATTAATATAATCATTTGTATTTGAAAACAATGGTGTTTTGTGATATTTAAAGACAAAGACAATTAGCACAGAGCTGGCAAAAGATTAAAAAAATGTACTTTCTTATAATGGACATGAGCAACTCTTCATTTCCTAGAAGTGGAAGAGGTATATATAAATAAAACTTAAGATAAAATGGCATTACAAAGAAAGTCAAAGTAAAACCAATTCTCAACAAGTGTACTGAAAAAAAAAATAAGGGAAGTTTCTATGCTTAATGTTTCTGTTTTATTTATCAGAAAACTGAACAATAGTATTTTCAATCACACGTAAGTGGTGAAGTATTTCTGATTTTACTATTACCTGCTGTCGCTGAAATCGTGGTGGCAATGACTTCTGAAACTGTTTGAAATAGCCAGATAATACAGCAGGTCGGGGCTGAGACCCTGATTCAGGTTCTACTTCCTGTGCCACTTGTGTGGTCTCCTTTTCACTGCGGTTGCTGTCCTGTCTAGTGAAAACTGGTTCCTCTTCTGCTCAAAGAAATAGTACAAGATAATCCTATCAAAACAGATTCTATGGACTTTACAGAGATCATAGATTCAAATCTTTCAATACACAAATATATTCATAATAAATACTCAGGTCCAAATACTTCCCATTTATTTCAATAAATATTAATGTGATACTAAATATCTACATGTTATGAGCCACATGAAAACCAAGTGACCTATATGTATTAAGAAAGCAGATAGAGTCAAGTGAGGTAGTACACACCTTTAATCCCAGTCCTCAGGAGATAGAGGCAGATTTCTGAGTTTGAGGCCAGCCTGGTCTACACAGCAATTTTCAGGCCAGCTACCCTATCTAAACAAAAACCGATGTACCTCGCCCCAACTACTGGACTAATGGAAAGTGTAATGACCAAAACTAGTGCATCTGAACAAATATGAAGAACTCGGTGTAGATCACTCACTACCTATGCTAAAAACAAACTTACAAGGGCGTGACTAGTATTCATGTCAGATATAAATGTTTTTTCCCCCAAAGGAAAACCAGTTTCATACATTCTAGAGAATGCCATGTCACAAGTATATGCAAAAACCTGCTTCTAATCTCCATCACTAACAAATAAAGTAGAACAGATGAACTATTTATAAAATGTGGGCCAAATATCATACCTTTATTACAGCTGTTTTCACTTTCTTGTTTTTCTGTCACAGGCTCTAAAATGGGCTCTTGGGGTTCGACTTTCTCTTCTTTCTCCTTTTCCTTCAACTCACCCTCTTTCTCCTGTTCTCTCATCCTTTGCAGTTCTTGTTCCTTTTCTCTCTGTTGTTCTAACTCTTTCTCTCGTTCCCTTTCCGTCTCCATTTCTTTCTGTTTTTCCTGCTCTTTCTCGAGCTCTCGTTCCCTTTCCTTTTCGCGTTCCTGTTCTTTTTCTTTTTCAAGTTCTTTCTCTCTTTCTCTCTCCTTCTCTCTCTCCCTTTCTCTGAGTTCCTCTGGAGATGGTTGTTTTTCTATGATACCAAGCTTCTCGTCCAGCTGTTTCAATTTCTCTGCACACGCTGCCTTCCTCTGTTCCTCCATTCTTCTCTCTTCCTCCTCACGCCGTTTACGAGCACGCTCCACTGCTGCAGATATTTCAGATTGTTGTTTCCGTCTCTGCTTCCAGATTTCATCATTATCAGGTACTTGAGACTTTGAAGGAAAAGAGCCCTGTCTTCCAGGTAATTGTCGATCTGGAGGTGGGGGATGCTGAAAGACCAAAATTCCAAACAAAGATGAGAATTCAATTTTTGGACTAACTTTTTAAAATATCTATTTGTGCGTGCATATATGTATATTTGGCGGTCAGAGAACAACCTGTGGGAATCAGTTCTCTTATTATTCTATTAAAGGGATTCCCCAGAGTACTCAGCAAGCACCTTTATCCACCGAGCCATCTCATTTATCCTGATAACTTTTTTGACCAATGTTAGTTGCCATAAGTATGGAGAGGTGGGAAGGGTCCATTGAGAGAAGAAGAAATTAATTCTCCTGCAAAAGCATATACATTAAAATAAAAAGAAATAGGGTCAGCAAGATGAACTACAGGACAAGAAACAAGATGGAAGGGATAGCTATCAAAGAAATCGCCCTAAGTAAATTCTCAAAACTCAGTCTGGGAAGAGAGATAACTGATTCCAGAAGACAATAGAGAGTTAGAGGAGCATGTGAGTGATAGGATTTTCATGGATGCTTTCAAATGATGACTAAAAGCTTAACAACATAGCTGGAAACCTGCAAAGATAGGATGAGGAAAAGCACATGAAGGGCTAAAAATATACTTATATAAATTATAAATCTCTTTTCATGGCTTCATCTACAGATCAGAGACAAGCTAAAAAAGTAGAAATAATTTTACAAAAGGATATGATAGACACAGGAAACTTATTTTCTCACACTTGTGCTATCACCCATGACTTTCAAAAATACCTTAACCATAACAGTTTTCCCTGTCCTAGAATTTCACTGAAGCAGAGAAAGTTGTATCTTTGGTGCTGTTTTCTTCAGTGCACTGTAACGGTTTGGAGGTTATTTTATGGTGGCTTATACCACTTTACTGCCGTTTAGTATTCCACTACTGGTACATGAAACTATGACACATGTTTATCCTAGTTTGCTCTTAGTCTAAGTAAATACAAGAGTTAAAAACACACAAATGTGTATATTTTCATTCATTTCTCTTTAATAAAAAACTAACAGTGATACTCTCAAGTCACGTTTCCTTAACAAGAAGCTGCCAAGCTGCCCTCCTGCACTATTCACAAAGGTTTACAGATTTCAGAGCACTGTACCATGTGTACAAGCTATCCTACATCCTTATTACTATATGACAATGATAAATGCATAGGAAATACCACTGTTGTTTAAATTTGTATACCATAGTTATTAAAAGATACAAAACCATTTCCATGTGCTTACTGGCCATTCACATATTCTTTGTGAATGTGTGTATATATGATATACATGAATGTGCTCATTACTTATGAGCAAAGAATGTGTATAGAGGTCAAAGAACAACACAGGTTCTTTGGCCTGTACCTTATTTAAAATAGATGTCACTGTTGTTCATCACTGGGCGCATCACATACATGAATAAATAAATTCCCCTGTGTGTGTGTGTGTATTCTGGCCATTTGAATTCATATCCTCAGGTACATATAGCAAGCACTTCAGTCACAGACCACACTCAGAGTATCTTCCTTTGTGAAGCTAAAATTATTGATGAGCTATTTGCATTATTGTTATAAAGTACTTTTTCTTAACATAATTTAGTATGTTATTTATTATATTAGTATTTGGAAATTTAATCTATTAGAAAATGGAATAAGCGTGTACATGTGTGAATGCACATGTATTCACGGGAATGGAGGTAACTAATGACTCATGCAGCTAAGTTTAAAAACTCATTAAAGGAATTCTGCTGTGATGGAGAACAAAGAAACTGAGTAGATGATGCAAGAGGATGAAGAGTAAGGTGGTATAAAGACAGCTTGATTTTCTTAAATGGCAAAAATAACACTGTAGTAAGTGACAGGACTGACCAGGGAAGAAGTAAATGGCTATCCTTAGAAGCAATGACAGCAGGAAGACAGACTACCAGTGTGAAAGTGAAAGCTATCAGCTGGGTGCCTCTCATCCCATTGTGGTTGTTAGATAAGAATGATGAAAAGAACTGGAATAAAAACACGTCAAAGACACAGCGAACAATATACAATATTTTTTATAAAAGTTATTATTATCAAAAGAAAAGCATAAACAAACCAGACACAGCATACAACTCTCCAACACTTATCTAAAAATCTACCTGTTGTGCAAGCAACTTGGGAGGGGGTGGCAAGTGTGAGGAAGGTCCACGTTCCTGGAATGAAGAACAAAAGATTAAAAAATTAGCCAAAATACTTACGTTGCACTGTACTACTTTGCTTAATGAGAACACAAGACTGTTCATAGCCAACCAATCAGCCCTGTCTTCATTTTATTAAGAGTCACTGTAAAATGACTTTCTACAGAACCACTCTCCAGGCTGCCAGTTCAGGACAGTCTATGTAAATGATTGCCTGCTTGCTCCTTTTAGCTTAGTGACGGGTATGTTCTTCCGTCTGTTTTGTACAAATTCAAACATATGCTGCCTACACAATGATTCCTAATTAAGAATTACAATAAATTTCTTGAATAAACCCCCTTTCAGTTTGCAGTATAGTCATTGCTACACCATTTCTACTCATAGATAAGATCAAAACATACCCTTTCTCCATAGTTCTCTTCTTTCACAATCTGTTTTCAGAATAACTTGGGTGTTGTAAAAAACTCTATTTTCTTTCTTTCCCTCATCCCCAAGTCAGGGTCTATGTAGCTCTGGCTGTCCTTGAACTCAAGAGATCCACCTGCTTCTACTTCCTGAGTGCTGGGATTAAAGGCTTGAACCTCCGTTTTCTACATATGATTTCTCTACAAAGACAATGTATACTCTCACACTTAAGTACCAAGATTTATAAAATATTCAGTAAACAGTAAAGCATCTCATTTTATTTTGAGAAAATAATCCCTCTACTCTGACTTGTCTTGATAAAGAAGACAAAAGTGAAGCCTAAACTTTGGTTTAATAATTTTAGCTACCATATCAATAATTCCAATTAACAGGCAATAAAAACAGAAAGCAGAAAAGATTCAGGTTTAATTAAAAACAAAGAAATACAGAGTCCCAGTCAAGTACTGTGACATATGCCTGAGAGTTCAGCATCAAATAAACAATAACACAAAACTACCATTACTACCCCACTCCTGCCTGCAAACCACATAACCCCTCCCTTTCCCAAGCACCTCCAATTTTGACCCAAGATTAATTCAGTCAAAGTACTGGTAATGAAGAGCTACAGTAGTGAAAACAGCTTGGTATTGGCATAAAAACAGAGAAGTCGACCAATGGAATCGAATAGCAGACCCTGACTTTAACCCACAAACCTACGAAC